>NC_044976.1:170247268-170547794 GCF_008728515.1 Papio anubis
ATGAGAATGCAGAATTTTCCTCTTATACAAATTGCACATTTTCTCAAAACATAGTTAAGTAGACTATTTTGGCTAAGAACTCATTTCCAATTATGTATTTGCTTATACATTTTGCGATGTGACAAAATCTCATTTTCATAAAGGGAGCCACTGAATTCTGGGTAAAAATGGCTTTTCATTTATATGAAATACTTAGCATTCTAAAACTAAAGCACCTACAATACCTTGGGTTATTTGATCTCAAAAATACTAAACAGGCCAAATGCTATTATATTTCTACTTTGTATGCATGAGAAAATTAAGATTTCAAGGTTTCAAATGACTTGACTCTCAGAATACATACAGGGTTGAAATAAAGTAATTCTTGACTTTTAGTCATTTGCTTATTGTACTTCATAATACATCATGTTAAAAACTCTATAGTCATTTAAAAAGTCATACTTCTATTCATGTATATGATACTTCCATATTCCCGAAATTCATATATACTAATTGGTTAAAAACATCAAACTTTAAATGTGTAGGTGTTGCTCTTTATTTAAATGAATTCTGAAATGAAATCTGGCAAAGTTAAGAATCTTTTGAAAATGTGACTCACCTATTCTTAATAAGTAAGTGTCATGCAAATTGAAAAGAACATCATACATAGCTTACTAATGCCATGTTACCAAGTGTAGTGGATTATTTTTAATCTTCTCTTTTGTAAACAAAACAAAATAATTGTGTACATATTACATTACAGTTTGTATTTCCTCTGGCATAAAAGAGGATTACATTTTACATTTTATCCACTCCTTGTTTCTAAGAGAAGGAATTACTTCTAAAGTACTCTTCTAACCTCTCTCCAACTTCCTTACTCACTACACCTCTCTAGACACTTAAAATAAAATGCAAAACTGGCCGTTGTACATTTTGTCTTGTTTCAAATATTTATTAATCCTCTCAGAAACATGTACTTTTGAAATGTCAGGTGTTGTTCCAGGAATTGAGGATGGAGAATTCAATAAAACAAAGTAGGGACGATCTGCTTTCTACAGTATTAAGAAAGGTCCCCCGTCACTGATGTTTTAATAGATATTTAAATAAATTGAGAGAATAAGAGATTGTCATGCAACAATCTGAGAGAAGAGTGCTTATGCAGAAGAAAGCAAGTATAAAGACCCTGAGGTGGGAGCAAATGTGGGTATTTAAGACTCATTGTGGAAGTTAGTATGGATATGGCAGCTTCATAAGAGACGAATATTGTTATAAAAGGAAAGTTCCAAAGGGTATCCCGGAACGGGATCATATACATTTGATAAGGACTTTGAATTTTATTCTAAATGCGTTTAGGAAACATTGAGGGAGCCTGATGCAATGGCTCATGCCTGTAATCCCAACTCTTTGGGAGGCCGAGATGGGAGGATCATTTGAGCTCAGGAGTTTAAAACCAGCCTGGGTGACATGGAGAAACCCCATCTCTCCAAAAAAAATGAAAAAAATTAGCTGAGTGTGGTGGCACATGCCTGTAGTCCCAGCTACTCAAGAGACTGAGGCAAGAGGATCACTGGAAGCTGGGAGGTGGAGTTTGCAGTGAACTGAGATTATGCCATTGTACTACAGCCTGGGCAACAAAGCAAAACTCTGTCTCAAAAACAAA
The DNA here is from genome assembly GCF_008728515.1 of Papio anubis. Taxonomy (NCBI): domain Eukaryota; kingdom Metazoa; phylum Chordata; class Mammalia; order Primates; family Cercopithecidae; genus Papio; species Papio anubis. The sequence goes on from NC_044976.1 coordinate 170,248,908, forward strand.
AAAATAAAATAAAAATAAAAAAAAGAATTGAGGGGAACAGAGATGTAAAATAAATGAATTTATAGTATTACACAATGTGAGTACAAAATAGAGAGCTCTCTGCATACAGATGGATCAAGAGTAAAATCAAAGGGTCCACTTAGAGGCATGGCAGTGTTCCAGAAGACAGACAGTGGTATGTCTGACTAGGGTAGCACAGGGATATTGGTTTAATACAAGTTGATTTATTTTTTTTCACTTGACAGGAAGTACAGTGGTTCAGTGGCTCAGTGATGCCAGGTTGGTGCGAGGAATAGTGAGACGTGATTAGTTTTAGATTTTAAGTGTAAATGGTATCAACAACACTGAAAAATGAACTGAATGTGAAATGTGAAAAGGAGCCAAGAATGCCCCTTGGGTTTTAGGCCTGAATGGTTTTGTCCTTCACTGGGATGGTTAGAATGGATAAGGAGCTAGTTTGCTTGGGGCACAGCAGTAGAAATCAAGAGCTGGATTTTGGGCATGCTATGTTTGTGATACATATTAAACATCCATGCAGACATGCGAAGGTGGCAGTTAGCATCATGAATCTGAAGCTTCAGTGGAAAATCTCAGCATTAGCTCGTGGGTAGTGTTTAAAGTCCTGAGACCAAGGGAGAATAGAACACTTCCAAGGACTGAGCTCTAGAATGCTACATTTAGGGGTCAAACAGAGAGTAAAGAGAGAATATAAAGTTAGAAAAGGAACAAGTTTGGCAGGCAGAAAAACATGGTTTTCTGGAATCCAGGTTAATGAACTTGTTCAGGAAATAAAAGGATATCAATTGTTTTGAATGCTGCTGAGATTTCAATGAATCAAAACTGACAGTCATTGGATCTCACAATATTGGGAGAATTGTGGCTTAAAGACTGGTTTATTTGGAGTAGTGGCCATTTGGAAATCTTCCAGTAGAAAGTTAAAAAAAATAAAATAAATAAAAGATGATGTGAGGTGTGAGGGATAAATAATTTCATGCAATAACAAATTCCCTGAAGAAACAGGTAATAAAATATGTTTCTCTTGAGAGCCCTAGTTTCCTTAGACAGTAGCAGAGAATTTTTATTAATTTTTAGATGAAGAAGGCAGAGTGCAGGGCAGAGAGGTCTTAGATTTAGAATGGGATCATTATGAAATTTTCTAATTGCTTATCTCAGCCAACTAAGCAAGTTCATTAGGCCAAAAAGGAGAGGATAATGTATCAAAGAAAATAGATGTTCTAAAAATGTACATACTTAAATATAAATTCCATGCAAAATTCCTTCTAAATAGATATTAAATTCCTAAAATCAAGTTACTATTTGATGTAGTCTCAGCCTGTCTTTCAATCTTCACCTGTCACTCATTCATTTCTCCACTGTCTATTCCAATTCGGTGTCACCAAATCAAATCTAGCAACGCTAAAAAGAAAGGCCCAACACACACAAGTGAATTATGTCTATGAATGTTTTAAACTTCAGAAATATATTAACATAATTCACCATATTAATAGGTCAAGAACAAAAATATAATATAATCTTTAGATATTAATGTAGTCTTTGGCCAAATGCAACTTTCATTGTAGGTTGAAACTTTATTAGATATAGTTGGAAAGTTCCATATATAGTATGATATAATAATTACTCCATGATGAAATAATTTAAAAATTATTAAAGTCAAGGAAAAATACAGAGGTACATTTTCATTACTATTCCTCATTATTAAAATTGATCTGGGAATTATAGCATATGTAATTAGATTATTCAAATAATTACAAACAAGCAGCAATAGTAACAGATCTCTAGTAAAAGAATAAAGACAACCATCACCCTGTAAATGAATAATCTTGTAGAATAACTACTATCTCATTAAAACCTTATAACCATATGAGGTAGGTACTGATTTTTTTTTTTTTTTCAGAATTTAATAGCTAATTGTAGCTTAAGAAGGTTATGCTGCTAAACATGACACAAATGATGATTAGGTGAAGGTGATTTGATTTAAATTTAGGTAGATTTAATCCAATTTAGGGTACTCAAGTTGTGAACTTGTGAGGAAGATTAGATTTTATAACCCTAAAATTGAAAGCTATGATCTTGTTTAGAAGAAAGTGTGTGAGTCAAGTTTTCCTAAGGCACACCAGTTTATGGGCACCTTCAACTCATCCTTGTATTAATAATTAAAATTGTACTGGCTGTTTGACCCATTGTATTATGCAGTCACAGCCCCTAAAAGGGAGGCCCATTATCAATGCTTTTACAGTCTTCTTGGCATCGCCTGTAGTTCATCTTTCATACTTTTCTTCTGAATCGCGAATATAGCTTTTTTCTTATACAGTAACAAAATGAGGGGAAAAAAGAGGGTAAGTTTTTGAGATAGATGAAAATAGAATAGATTTTAACAATAAGATGGAACTTTATTAAATAAATGTAAATAAATAAAACATACATAGAAATTTTGGCACATAGAAAAACAAACATTCGAATAGCAATGCATTTCACTCAAGTTCAACATAAGCTAGAAGTAAAAATTAAAAAGCCACTGTCAAATTTTTATATTTTCCTCTCCAAAAGTAATAGTCTCTGAATATTAGAGAGATTATTGAGTTTTAAATGAGTCATAAATGTCCCTTAATTTTATACTAATTTAGTATAGTTTGAAGTCAGGTAGTGTGATGCCTCCAGCTTTGTTCTTTTGGCTTAGGATTGTCTTGGCAACGCGGGCTCTTTTTTGGTTCCATATGAACTTTAAAGCAGATTTTTTCCAATTCTGTGAAGAAAGTCATTGGTAGCTTCATGGGGATGGCATTTAATCTATAAATTACCTTGGGCAGTATGGCCATTTTCACAATATTGATTCTTCCTATCCATGAGCATGGAATGTTCTTCCATTTGTTTGTGTCCCCTTTTATTTCCTTGAGCAGTGGTTTGTAGCTCTCCTTGAAGATGTCCTTCACATCCCTTCTAAGTTGGATTCCTAGGTATTTTATTCTCTTTGAAGCAATTGTGAATGGGAGTTCACTCAAGATTTGGCTCTCTGTCTATTATTGGTGTATAAGAATGCTTGTGATTTTTGCACATTGATTTTGTATCCTGAGACTTTGCTGAATTTGCTTATCAGCTTAAGGAGATTTTCAGCTGAGATGATGGGGTTTTCTAAATATACAATCATGTCATCTACAAACAGAGACAATTTGACTTCCTCTTTTCCTAATTGAATACCCTTTATTTCTTTCTCTTGCCTGATTGTCCTGGCCAGAACGTCCAACAGTATGATAATTTAATTCAACTTTTTAACTATTTTGATCTGACTTTAGAAATGCTATCTTAGGATCGAATTTATAATAACCTGTCTTCTCTCTGATTGACAACTACCTGCATAAATAAGACATATTTGGGAAATATTAACTAGTGGTTAAGAGCCTGGATTTGGAGACAGAGTGTCTGGGTTTAATTTATATCACTTGTACAGAAACCTTGTGCAAGCTACTAGCTGTCCTGTGCTTCATTTTCCTAATCTTAAACAAGAATAATGAAATTTTCTACCTTATAGTATAGCCTGAAGATTAAACATGATGATGTATATAAAGCAATTAAATCAATCTATAGATTGCAACAACATTTTTATGTGTTTAATGCCATCTCCCCTAGTACTGACTCCTTTGATCTATATTATTGGGAAAAGCAAACCTATCAATTTTAATTATTCTAACAGATATGGTAAGTTAATGCATACAGAAGCATAATGCATTCTTCATTCTTTTTATTTTCTCACGCCTTATATTCAGTTCACTAGCCAGTCCTATTGGTACCACTTATACATAAAATATACCTAAAACTAACCGTTTCTTAGGCTCTCCAGTGCTGTCACAGTAGTGAAAGCCACCATCGCATCTCCCCTGGCACATCATCTGAGAAGAGCTCACAGCTTCTGAAGTGGATCCCTTGTGTGTGTCTTGCTCCCTCTCCATGCAGGGGACTCTCATAAAATGGTACTCAGAAAATAAATATGTAGAGACCACCCTGAGTATCTTTGTTGTTCTTTTTAAAAATAAATTTATCTATAAAAATACAATATTTCTAAAAAGAAAATAATACCACTTGTAATTCCACTACCTTATGCAATTAATTGGTAAATTCCAAATTTATACTCCAGAGATTCAAAAATGGTGGCTAATAGTCATATGCAGAAAGCAATACATGCACTACAAATCTGACATTCCTCTGTAATACCATTTTAGCATTAAGTTGAAATAATTGATGAAGCTGAGCAGGACACATGTGATTGATTCAAGAACATCCTGCTTGATTAGAGGGTCAAGCTTTTCTTTAATGCATCTTTCTATAAGGAAACTCACAAGTTTATACACAGGAAATGCCTTATCTTGATTTCTGAGTGAAAAGAAACATATTCCTGAATTTTGAAAGGATATTTAAATTACAATCTGCTTTCTAAAGAGATGTATAAATAAAAATGTCATCAATAAAAATGACAATTTATTCTAAAATCAATTTAGATCCTTCTATAAAAGGTGATTTTGATATTACCATCTCACACCAGTTAGAATGGCAATCATTAAAAAGTCAGGAAACAACAGGTGCTGGAGAGGATGTGGAGAAATAGGAACACTTTTACACTGTTGGTGGGATTGTAAACTAGTTCAACCATTATGGAAAACAGTATGGCGATTCCTCAAAGATCTAGAACTAGATGTACCATGTGACCCAGCCATCCCATTACTGGGTATATACCCAAAGGATTATAAATCATGCTGCTATAAAGACACAAGCACATGTATGTTTATTGCGGCACTATTCACAATAGCAAAGACTTGGAATCAACCCAAATGTCCATCAGTGACAGACTGGATTAAGAAAATGTGGCACATATACACCATGGAATACTATGCAGCCATAAAAAAGGATGAATTAGTGTCCTTTGTAGGGACATGGATGCAGCTGGAAACCATCATTCTTAGCAAACTATCACAAGAACAGAAAACCAAACACCGCATGTTCTCACTCATAGGTGGGAACTGAACAATGAGATCACTTGGACTCGGGAAGGGGAACATCACACACCGGGGCCTATCATGGGGAAGGGGGAGGGGGAGGGATTGCATTGGGAGTTATACCTGATGTAAATGACGAGTTGATGGGTGCTGACGAGTTGATGGGTGCAGCACAGCAACATGGCACAAGTATACATATGTAACAAACCTGCACGTTATGCACATGTACCCTAGAACTTAAAGTATAATAATAATAATAATAAAAGGTGATTTTATGTATGCTATATCTTAAATGAAATATAAACTTTAGCACCATTTTAAATAAATTTTTACAAATACCCAGAAAATAAATAAATTTATTTGGCATTACTTTAGATTATTGTATAAATGTATAGGATATTATTTGAGAAACAAAACAGAACATATTACTCTAATACAACCCTTCTTCAACCATTTAAGATAGGGTTAAATGAACTTTAAATGAACTACAATGCACAAGATGATGAATGATAATCCTTATTAACTCCCTTATTTAACATTTTAGTTATAATATTATACCTAATTTATACAACTTTTTTTTTTCTTAATCAGAAAAGTTGTGCTTATGAGACTGCCCCAGTTAAACACTGGGTGGAGAAAAACCCAGTGTCTCTACAATTCTGTACGTATGGAACACATAATTTTAAAACTCTCTTTCTCCTTTCGTAGTATTCCATGGCATCCTCTATACAGCAAATAACCAATGCTGTATGGCTTTTAAAAAGTGATCCAATTTTTTTCAAGTCATTTCTGTCAGAGTGCCTTTAAACAGAAGATCCACTTTCAGCTTCCACTGATAGACCTACAGACTACACTAACCTAAAGACCTCACTTATTGTGGCAGGAAATAAGCTTTTTCAGTCTTATAGGTGCCCCTTTATCATGTGTGACATAATGGAAACAAACATATTCATATTAAACGTATATAGTTGCAACATCAGTTCCATGACTTTGTGTCTTAGCGCAAGTTAACATCTCTGATATTCAGTTCTCTCTTTTGCAAAACTGGAGATTATCAGATGTGCCATGAAAATTTCTCTGTGGACCAGGGGTGATATCATGAAGACATTTTACGTCTTTCCTGAAAATACTGAATTCCCAACCACAACAAAGGTTATATTTTATAGGAGAGGTTTTATTATCATAGAACTTCTAATATGACACAATAGATATGATACTTGCACCCTTCTATTTTTAGTAAGATACAACAGAGTCTCATTTTTTTTTCTTAAACAACTTATAATTCTAGTACCCAATTACATGGATGCAATATCTAAAGTCTCAGCCTCTTAAGGCATGGTCCATATTTTATTCCTTTTTATTGCTATCATTGATTACTGTTAAAATAAAATTGAATGAAGTGAGGTCACATGCAGTAGCAATTGCTCACCCTTACAGGAGATGTCCTCCATAGAAAATGCCTTGAGAGATTAGTTGATGAATTTCTTCAATGACAGGACAGAGTAGCAGAAAAGCAAGGAATTTGAGAAAAAGTAATTCCTAATAAGTAGAGTATACTTGATTTAAATTTTCATTTTTTAAATTTAATATTTCCATGAGTGGAAAGATTTATTTTCCCCTGTATCTACTTAATGTAAAAGGATGCTGGTAATATTTATCTTGTTATGTGACTGTTATGGCTCAGATAATATATGGAAAGTTGCATGGAATGAAGCCTGGCACATAGTAAACAAAGAATATGTGCTTGTTAAATGACTTTTTAACTATTCACAAAAGTAACTAACAATTGGCAGTGTAAATGTTGTCCAAAGGACCACGAAGGATGACTAGATAGTACAAAAGAGAGTTTTATTGGCAACATCAGTTTGCAAACTGGAGAGAGTCTCCTGCCTGAACCAAAAGTGTTCTCTCTGAAGAACAAAGGCAAGAGGTTCTATAAAAAGCAGAAATGTAATGTATTTCGATTTGAGAAATTTCACTGGTGCTAGTAGGTTTTTGAGTTAAAGACTAGTTTTGCCAACCTGTGTCACCAAGCTCTGATTGAGAACTGCATCCGGTTGTGTCAGTGGTCATTAGGTAAAACTCGTTTCAGGTTACCACAGTTTCAGCTGCCAAGCTTGCAGATAGTTACATATTTGGAGCAATGTTTTGTACCTTAGTGCTTTTCTCTCCTGGCTTCTCAACTCTGTTTTAGTTGAGTATGACAAGAGTAATCCAATTCATATGATCAACTTTCACAGTAGGTACAGAATTAGTGCTAGCTTTCTCCATTCTTTCCTTGTGGTTGGTATGTTCTGGTGGTAAGGCATCTATGGCAGTAATTTATATAGCTTTAAACCATTTTTTACCGTCTTTTTTTTTTTTTTTAATACTGTAATCAGGTCATAATGAAAGAAAACTTCTCGGTAAATGTCATACTGTGCATTCACATCAAATTTCCTAGAAACATAAACTGTGTTTTCATTGAAATTATAAAACCTCAATCAGCCTCAACAAACAGTAAGGTTGACTGTGGGAAAATACTGGGATTATTGATCTGCCATTAAAAAGTTGACTTCCTTTTTTTCACTCATGACCATATGATGTTTAATATTTGGCAAATATTTATTAAGCCTTTACTATGTTAGAGGAAGCATACTAGGCTCAGTAGATACATGGTTTGAATAAGAACAGCATGCTTCCTAACTTCATGGGATTTATTTCAATTATAGAACCTCTACATACTTTTTAAAAATATATACTATTATTTTCTCGCTGAATTCTTCTGAATTCTTCTTTTCTTTATGGCCGGTACTGCAAAACCAATAAAAACTGCGGATTAGAAGATATGATTTTTACCACAAGGAATAAATTCTAGCTAACTCTATTTATCATAAACCAGCAACTCTCCAAATATCAAATGAAAAATTATTTTTAATTAAAAGTGATATATCTATTACATTAGACATATGCCGCAGTAATAAGTGACATCAGAAATGCACTTTTTACACATCCTTGCTCAAGTTGCACATCCCTTGAGTGTTCATGGAGAAGGAACTTTTTTCTGTCCTGTGATGTCCTCACAGCAGGATCCAAGCTAATGAAGACTCCACTATCTATTTTTAAAAAGCACTAATTTTACAAGAGATGGGAGAGAGAGATGAAAGGAAAATTACCAGCTTTTAAATTTTTTTTCTCCACAAAATGGTGTATACTACTTTTGTTTGACTTTGGCTGATAAGTTTCATGACCTTACCTAATTTAATTGCACAGGGAACAGAGAATGTATTTTTACAGTGTGTTCAAAAAAAGAACCAGAAATATTGGAAGAGAGTCTTGATGAATACCACTGATTATATAATACGTACTGTTCACAGACTAAAAATTCTTTTCTGCACAGAAGTAAATAGAAAAGGCCAAATATTGCAAACATTTACTGCTATAACCTTAATAATAATCTTTAATATTCTTACTTGATAAAATATGTGACTTTTGATTGCATCAATTTCTAATGTGCAAAGCTTTGAAAACATTTATTATTTATATTTTTGTAAAAATGTTTTTGATAGATGCCTTAATAACCTAGTTAGTTATTTCCCAATTAACAATAGGCATCAAGTTTAGAGCTGTTTGGTATTATCTTAATGCCTCAGGCCTTATCAATTTGGTTCATTTTTAAGTGAAAACCATCTCACCATCTTTCTGGGGAAATTATATTTTTTTCTGGAAAAATAGAAAATCCATATTTTTTACCAAGACTTAAATCACCGACCATAACTTATGTTGAACCAGCATTAGGTGTCTGATGAAGACTTACACAAGTATTATGACAAAAACTTATAAAAATTTTACTCTCAGGCTTAAGTACTATTATTTTCCTATAACTATCTGAGAAGCCCTTTGTGAATTATAATAACTGGGATTCCTAAAATTTTTTTTAAAGTCACTATATAACTTGCATAGTGATATCTAAAAATAACTGTTAACAAAATGCAAGTGCTTTAAACAGACGTGAACTACAAATTTTTGTTATTGTGATCTCCCCAGAAGGTTACTAATTATTTGAAAGTCATTGGGATATCATAATTATTTCTCTCAATATAATCTGAATGATATTTCATAATAAGCCTTGGAAATTAACTTATAAAACATTCTAATAAATGTTCGGAATTATATTTATAAGAATAATGAGTACAGTGCTGTATTTTATGGCACATATTGGAAAAAACACAAAGGCCCATTGACAGGAAAACATATATTCACCTAATGGGGTATAGTGCAATTCTTTAAAAAAAAATTCTTAATCTTTTATATACAGAAATGGAAGGGTATACCAAATAGTAACTTAAAAAAATCACTGCCAATATTTTATCAGTTTGAAAAAACTATGTTAGGGAGAAGCAAAATTTATCATCATTGTCATACTCTACTGTTAGTTTATACATACACAAAGAAAAGAAGTCGGAAAATATGTATTGTAATTTTTTGTCCTTGTTCTTGAGACTGGAATTGCAGAACTACTTTCTATTTTACCTACTTCTGATTTGATTTCCTTTAATAACAAATTTTTTATCAGAAAAAAACAACAAAAATGTGAAACAAAAGAAAGTGCCTAGATTATATATACATATACATAATTTTTACAGAAATACCTGAAAAATGTATAGTTTAATTTTTTTATTTAAATGATATAAAAATTTTCAATTTGATTTATCTTGAAAGAATTGTGGTATATTTACAAAATTGTATTTGATAATGTAACTGTTGTCTTTTGTATAACATAAATTTTGTTAGTTTTTTTCATTTCAAGTCAGAATTTTCCATTTGCTTTAATAAACTTGCATTTCCATATTATTGAGTAGAAATAATAGTGTCATGTTCGTGAAGCAGAAAGTTAAATGTAACTGTTAGGTGAGCAATAAACTCATTTTTTACGGTACTAATAATAATACTTTTTACCTGTATATATTTTACTATCTTAAAATTGTCTACACAAACATTACTTTGTCTAAATCTTACAACAGTCTTGACAAAATAAAGAAAAATTAAATAAATTCTCAAGGTCTAAGGCACTCGTAAATCATTTCAGAAAACAGGAACAGAAGTTTACAGATTTATTCTCCAGGTATTTTTTTTTTTTTTTTTAACAAAGACTTTACTATATCTGAAGCCATTTCTATAATTGATTTCAGTTTGTGATTTTATGGTTTTATGATATACTTATCTATATTCGTGTGCTTTGAAAGTATAAGTGGTTTTAAAAATAACTGCTAGTGGGAATTCTTACATACTATTTACTTTTAAAATACTGCAATCTTCCTGTCATGTGCCCAACATAATGCAAATATGAAAGAGCTGCTGACGGTATTACATAGAATTTATTCTTTTATCAAACTCTGTGTTAGAAGCACTCCCAAAATACCAGACATTGACCTAAATGCAAGTCATATGGAACTATAAAAGGATATCCTCGGCAACCATGAAATGTTTCATTGTAAAACTGATGTTTCCTCTAGAGGAAAGATCATACTCATCATCCTTAAATTTAGAGACACTGCAATCTGAGAAAGTTGTAAATAAACTTATTCGTTGAGTATCTAGAACAAGTAATTCCATCATCTTGCTGAAATGCAAACATTCTTCTTGAATATGTACCCAACCAACGGGTTCATTTTGCCTGCTATCCAGATTGAGCCTATTTATCAAGACAGAAGAATTGCAATAAAGAAAGAATTGAATTTATGCAGAGCTGACTGAACTGGAGACCAGCGTTTATTAATCAAATCAGACTCCCTGGAAATTCGGAGACTGGGTTTTTTTAAAGAATAATTAGGGGTGTACGGGTCCACGGAGTAAAGAGCGCTGATTGGTTAGGTTGGAGATGAAATCATAGGGAGTCTATGCTGGCTCTGTGAGCTGAGTCAGTTTCTAGGTGGGGACCATGAGACCAGATGAGTCAGTTTATTCATTGGGTGACCCAGCTGATTCATCAAGTGCAAAGTCTGAAAAAAATATCTCCAGCACGAATCTTAGATTTACATTACTGATGTTATCCCTTATAACATCATGCAGCTAGATACCACAAGATTCTAAACCTCCCCCAAACTCCCCAAACATTGACCTATTTGATGCATTGTAAAGCTCTCGTGTTAAATATGAGATAGATTCACAGAATACATATTACATTACTTCACTGCTGATCTGTAGTATATGAGAAATGAATTTATATTTGATTTTTTGTATTCTGTCCTTTTTTTTCCTTTCTCTCTCCCACTCTCCCTCTCTCTCTCTCTCTGTCTCCCCTACAGAGAGAAAAAAGGAAAAAATCTATCAATATTTTAAAAACACTTTATTGTTAAAAAATTATTCTATGGGAAATCATGGAAATACATAAATATAGGAAGTTACATTTTTCAGGATACAAACACTAAACAGACTTGTTCAATTGCATTTGTATCAGAAGGTTAAAAAAAGCTTAAAAACTGAACTTTTATAAGCTACAGAAAAAGCACTTCTTGTGGTTTTCATCTACAGTTTTTTTAGAGTTGCTCTGAACACATAAGTTCAAGGGTATATGTGAATGAAAGGAAAAGTAATGAAAGGAAAATTAATTGAACATTTATAGACCTCAATAAGGATTTTATTTCCAGAAGGGTCAATTGGCTAAGTTAATTTGCTCAGCCCTAGTAATAATGTGGTAGTGATTTAGCATTCGGTGTCTTTAACTTACTGAAAAAATGTGTCAAGCCCAAATAAAATATATTCGGTTCAAATAGTCTACTTTCTTACTACCTTTCTAAAACATCTTTTTATCATCTATTAAGGTAATTTTCGAATTTTTTAAAAAAATACACTGTACAAAATGTAATCGTTAAATATGTATCTTAAGATTTTATAAAATATGAAATTAATGTAAATCATATTAGGACCTTAAACACGTGACAATGGTTCCCTGTGGTGTTTAAATATTCTGTTGATACCTTAGGTACCTTTGACTGAGAGCTAAAAATCAAAACTGACCAGAAGAAATTAAAGTGAAACTGCCTATTCTGTATTCATTGTCTAAACTCTATTGTGCAATTTTGTAAATTTCCAGTCAGTTCTTTTCAAAAGAAAAAACTGTTTTGGTCTCTGAATAATTGAGAACTCTTTCTATAAAGCTAACTTGTTACAAATAGATTAAATTTGTATAACATTAAGAATCATTCTGATAAAATTTATTTTCATACATTTTTAGACTTCAGCTACATATTTTGTGATACAAAAGTTCTATCATGTCAAGTTATTATGGGGTGGTGTTGGTAATTACTTATTTGTTAGTAATGCTGGTAATAAAATATGATAATGAACTTAGCATTAGTGAATAACAAATTACTTGGGAAACATATTAGCTTACTCAGAATAAATGTAGTAAGTTAATATCACATGGAAATCAAAAAAGATGTTACACTGTGTATCCTAATGAGAATTGTGGAACTTTGAAAATTGTTTTTTTATTTCTTACAATTATTGTTGAATGTACTACAACATATTATCATTATTTGTCATACAGGGAATGCAGGAACAAGTAAATCGTGTTTTGTCCTAGGGGATTCAGCAACTTTTCAAAGTTTCTGACAATTCAGTTATAACAGTGACTACTACATTAACTCATATATATGTATTTTTATTTGACAAATCATTGCTGATACAATTTTCCTCTTCATTGTGTTTTGGGGCAACCTATTTACCTTTTAGATTTTTTTTTTTTTAAATTCTAGTTCTGTTGATTTTAACCTGGTAAGGAAAATTTCTGGATGGGTATTTTAGTAAGAAAACTTTTGATTGCAAGTTAAGAAGAAGACAAGTTAAAGTAGCTTTAATGATATGTAACTTTTATTTCTCACCTAAAACGTTATCCACAGATTGGTCCCTGAATAGGTTCATATGCTGAATCAATGGCATCGGAGAAGACCACTTTTTTCCACCTTTTCACTTTGTCCTTGCTATTAGGTTTTCTTAAGTCTTGCATCACTAATTGGCCACAAAACACGTACCAGTTCATACAAATAGGACAATTTTTTTAAAAAGTGAAACTATATGTCCCTTGAGAGTAAGAGAACTTTTTCCCAATAAACTGTCAACTGACTTAGCATCTTAACAAAATTAAAATACTCACCAATATTAAAAACAGTTATTGGTTGTCATGTATGACAGTGTTTCATTCTGTTTTGTGGCTGAATAGCATTCCATTGTGTGTGTGTGTATGTGTGTGTATACACACACCAAATATATATATATAAATATATATATATATTTATCCATTCAACTGTAGATGGGCATAGGCATTGTGGTAACATGTATGAACATGGAGGACATCATGTTAAGTGAAATAAGCCAGGCACAGAAAGAAAACCTCACATTATCTTATGCATATGTGGAATCTACAAAAGATAATTTCATAAAAGTAGAGTAGAATAGTTGCTACCAGAGGCTGAAGAGGGGTATCAGAAAATGCTGGTCAATGGGTACACAGTTACAGTTAGACATGAATACGAAGTTTGGGTGTTTATGACACAGTTGGGTGACTATAGCAAATAACAATGCAGTATATATTTCGAGATAGCTAGAAAAGAACCTTTTGAATGTTATCATGACAAAGAAATGATAAATATTTAAAGTAACTATGGTAATTTCCTTGGTTTAACCATTAAGCAATGCATGCATGCATGCACTGAAATCTTAAACTGTACACCATAAACATGGATAATTATATATCAATTATAAGTAAAAATTAATTAATAATGAAAAATATTTTTAAATCACTGGAAAAGAAATAAAGTAAATTGTAATTGGTTTAATACACTATCTTCTAGTCTCTCAAGTGACACTGCTGTAAACCAGAACGTGCTACAAAAAAAAAAAAAAAAAGAAGGTTTTTAGAAGAGCAAAGGTAAGGGATATTGGAGAGGGAACCAAAAGGGTATAATGGACTTAATGTACAAAAGAAATCAGAAAATACCCATTTTTAAAATAGAAACAAAATTTATAGATAGTGGAATTTGTGGATTATAATTATATAATTTCATGAGTTTGGACAGAAAGTTCCTTCATGTAACAAATATAACATATCTCTTAACCAACACAGAATATTTCCATCACCTTAGAATGTTCCTTTATGCCTCTTTCCAGTCCATTCCCATACAATATGAAAAATGATTGTTCTGATTTCTATTATCATATGTTGTTTGGTATGTTCTTGAACTTTATAAAAAGGGGATCATACATTTTGTATTATTTTATATATGGCTTCTTTTTCTCCTTAACGTCTTTTTGTTGACTGCATAAATGTTCTTTCTCTCTTTGCTTATTTTCCATTTGTATGAGTATTTCACAATTTCTTTATACGTTGTCCTACTGATTGACTTTTGGGTTCCTTCAAGTTGTGGGTGTTATGTTTAAAATTACCAGGAATGTTCTTGTTGGGACATATATTATTGCTCTTGAGTAAACATCTAGGAGCAGAAATTTGGAGTCAGCGGATAGATATATGTGAACCTTTACAAATAAATTGTTAAACATTTTTCCAAAGTGGTTTTTATCACTGTATATACTCACCAGCAATGGAGTTCCAGTTGCTCTACAACTTAGTTCACATTTGCTCCAGTCTTTTAAATTGTAATCATTTTAGTGAGTGTAATGTGGAAAGAATCTCATTGCTGCTTTAATTTGTAATTTCTTGAGAATAATGATGTTAACGACACACATATTTTTCTTTTTTTTCTTTTCTTTTTCCTAAAACGACTGTTCCAACATTTTGCCCGTTTTTTTTTTTTTGGCTAGGTAGTTTGTATTTTTATTGTTAACTGGTAGAGTTTTTGATATGCACTGAGTAAGATCCATTTTAACAGATTTATACTATGAATATACTCTTCTAGTCTGTGCCTGGCCTTTTAATATTAATAACAATATATTTTGTAAAGCAGAAATTTTAAATTTTTGAAACAGTCTAATTTATTAAATGTTCTCTTAATGCATTTTTGTTGTTGTTTTTCCAGTAAAATCTTTGTACAATTCGATGTTAAAATACATAATCTTATGTTTTCCTTTTGTATAAAAAAGATTTATAGCAGTATTTTTTTACATTTAGATCTGCTATTCACATTGAATTAATTTTTGCATGTCATGTGAAGTTTTTTATTATTTATTTACATTTATACAATTGAGCATCACTTTTTTATAAAGTATTTTATTTTATTTTTAATTGACAATAATTATACATACTTATAGGATATTATGTGATGCTTCGACACGTTTACCTTTTGTAGTAATTAAATCAAGGTAATTAAAATATCCATCACCTCACATACTTAAATTTTTTGTGCTGAGAACATACAAAATCTAGTCTTTCAGCAATTTAAAAATATACAATACACTATAAACTTGAAGACATTACGCTAAGTGAAACAACCCAGGCAGGCAGAGAAAAACCAATACTTTGTGATCTTATTATATCTGAAATGTAAAGAAATGGAACTCCTGAGAGTAGTAAGAATGATGGCTATCAGAGGCTGATGCTAGGTGGTGAGGGGGAATAAAGAAGAGATGTGCATCAGAGGGTACACAGTTGCAGCTAGACAGGAGGAATAAGCTTTAGCAATCTATTGCACAGAATCCAGCTTTA
This sequence comes from Papio anubis, assembly GCF_008728515.1. Lineage (NCBI taxonomy): Eukaryota > Metazoa > Chordata > Mammalia > Primates > Cercopithecidae > Papio > Papio anubis. The sequence goes on from NC_044976.1 coordinate 170,264,556, forward strand.
CTTTTTGAAGGCTTTCATTTTTTTGACACCATTGTCAAAACAATTATGTGTGTGTGTGTGCGTGCATCTGCTATGTGTGCATGTCTGTTTTTCTAGGCTTCCTTTCAGCTTCATTGATTTATTTGTTTATTTATCCTCAAGTAAATACTTCATTACAGCTTTATAGGAAAGGTAGAAGTAATATGGTTTGTGCTTTCCAAATTTTTTTCTAGGTTTTTTGGGTTTGCATAGATATCTTTTAGGGAAAAACATCAATTTTTGCAAAAGGAGACAATAAGCATGTTTGTGGTATGGCTTTTAATTTATAGGTTAATTTAGAAAAAGTGATATCTTTACAACATTGATTATAAAATCCATAAACATTCCATATTAATTTACTGAGATGTGCTTTAATTTATCTCAGTCTTGTTTATGCATTTAAATGTAAAGGATTTTCTTCATATCTTTCTAAAAGTATATCACTCAAAATTTTATAGTTTTTCATACTATTTTAGATGGTGTGTATAAAATGTATTTTTCTAATCTTTCCTAATATAAACAGTCTTGATAGAAGTTAATTTTGTTCATCTTTTCAAATAAAACTTTCTTCTTTGTTAATTTTATTTCAACTTCTTATTCTAGTTAATGGATTTGTTTTCTTCCTTCCACTTACTTGTTTTAATTTACTTTGTGTTTTAGCTTTCAAACAGTTGAAATTTAAATAATTAAAAATCTTTTAAAATATGAAATGTAGTGATATATCTTTCTCTCTGTGTATTGAATTACTCAAAGCTCTGAAAATTTTGATATGCACTATATTTTTATTGATATTTACTTTCACGTATTTTCATATTTCCTTGTGATTTCTTGACACATGGATTATTTCAGTTTATTATAAAATTTTCATTTATCTGGAGATTTTCTAGATTATTACTAACTTCTTATTTAGTTCTATTGTTTTCAGATAATATAGTTAATAATATGTCTGTAATTTGAACTATATTAAAATGTATTTTGTTTCCTACTGTGTGATATATCTTAAATGTGTGCACTTGAAAAAGATGTGTGTTGTGTAATTGTTAGATTTTTGTCAACAAACCCAAATCATTTTATAATATTTTTCAAATGTTCTATATTCTTAATGATCATTTTTGGGTTAAAAGATAACTACTGAAAGAGTAGTGTAAAAAATCTGACCACGATTGTGGATTTGCTCATTTACCCCATCAGGTTTATCTGCATTTGTTTCAAGTGGATTTAAAGCTATCTTATTGCATACATACAAACCGAATTCTTGGCTGACTGCAGTGACTCATGACTGTAATATCAATATGTTGGGAGGACAAGGTGGGGGATAACTTGAGCGTAAGACTTGGAGAGCAGCCTGTGCAACAAAGTAGAACCCTGTTTCTATAAAACATAGAAATAAAAATAATGTTTAGCTGGGTGTGGTGGCACGTGCCTATTGTCCAGTTACTCAGGAGGCTGAGGTGAGAGGTTTACTTGAGCCCAGGAGGTCGAGGCTGCAATGAACCATGCAGCCTGGGAGAGAGTGAGAGATCCTGTCTCAAAAGTAAGTAAGTAAGTAAGTAAGTAAGTAAGTAAGTAAGTAAATAAATAAATAAATAAATAAATAAATAAATAAAATAAGTAACAAAAATAAAATAAAATTTTTATGACTATTTATTTATTTAGAGATGAAGCCTCCTGCCTCAGCCTCCCTAGTAGCTAGCATTACAGGCACCTGCCACCACGCCCAGCTAATTTTTGTATTTTTAGTACACCATGTTGGCCAGGCTGATCTCAAACTCCTGACATTGTGAATCATCCACCTCAGCCTCCCAAAGTGCTGGGATTACCAGCGTGAGCCACTGCGCCCGATGGACTTTATTATTTTAATAGAATGTCTCTCTTATTTACGGTGATAATTCTTGTATTAAAATCTACTTTATCAGACATTAATGTGGACCTGCACATTTTTTATTGCGTGGCTTATTTTCCTGACATAACTTTTTCAAACTCTGTCTTTTATCTATCTGCATTTATATATTTATGACTATTTTAGTTTTTATTTCATTTTTGTGGGTGTATATATTTGTGGGGTTCATGAGATATTTTGGTAGAGCCATGCAGTGCATAATAATCACATCATGGAAAACCGAGTATCTATCCCCTTGAGCATTTGGCCTTTGTGTTACAAACAATCGAACTATACATTTTTAGTTATTTTGAATTATAAAAGTAAAATATGTTTACTATAGTCCCCCTGCTCTGCTATCAAATACTAGATCTTATTCATGCTGCCTAATTTTTTTGTACCCATTAACCATTTTCACCTCCCTCCAGCAGCCCGCTACTGGCTCTAGTAACTATCCTTCTATTTTCTATCTCAATGAGTCCAATTGTTTTGATTTTTAGATCCCACAAATGAGAACATGCAATCTTTGCTTTCTGTGCCTGGCTTATTTCAGTTAACATAATAACTTCTAGTTCCATCCATGTTTTTGCAAATTACAGAATCTCATTCTTTTTATGCCTGAATAGTACTCTATTGAGTATACCACATACTCTTTATCCTTTCACCTATTGATGGACATTTAAGTTGCTTTCAAATTTTGGCTACCATGAGCAGTGCTACAACAAATATGGGAGCGCAGATATCTTTTTGATACACTGATTTCCTTTCTTTTGGATATATACCCAGCAAGTATGGGTGCTCTATTTTTAGTTTTTTGAGGAACCTCCATACTGTTCTTCACAGTGGTTGTATTAATTTACATTCTCACCAACATTGCATAAGGGTTCCCTTTTCTCAACATCCTCACCAGTGTTTGCTATTGTCTGGCTTTTGAATAAAAGCCCTTTTAACTGGGGTGAGATGATACCTCATTGTAGTTTTGATTTACATCTCTCTGATAATCAGTGAGGATGAGCATCTTTTCATATGCTTGTTTTCCAATTTATGTCTTTTTTTGAGTAATATCAATTAAAATCTTTTTTGATTGGATTATTAGATTTTTTTCCCATAGAGTTGTTTGAGCTCTTATATGTTCTAGTTATTGGCTGTCAGAAAAGTAGCTTGCAATATTTTCTCCCATTTTTTGAATGTTCTCTTTAATTTCCTGATTGTTTCTTTTGCTGTGCAGGAGCTTGTTAACTTGATGTGATCCCATTTACCCATATTTCCTTTAGTTGCCTGAGCTTGTGGGGTATTACTCAAGAAATTTTTACCCAGACCAATGTCCCGGAGGTTTTCCCCAATGTTTTCTTTAGTAGTTTCACAGTTTGAGGTCTTAGATTTAAGTCTTTAATCCATTTTGATTTGATTTTTGTATAAGGTGAGAGATAGGGATCAACTTTCATTCTTCCACATATAGATAATCAGTTTTCCCTACACCATTTAGTAACAGACTGTCTTTTACCCAATGTATATTTTTGGCACATTTGTCAAAAATGAGTTCACTGAACACGTGTGGGTTTGTTTCTGGATTCTCTACTCATGTGTTCCATTATGTTCCATTAGTCTATGTGTCTGCATTTATATCAATACCATGCTGTTTTGGTTCCTGTAGGTTTGTGGTATAATCTGAAGTCAGCTAATGTGATTCCTCCAGTTTTGTTCCTTTTGCTCAGGATAATTTTGGCTATTCTAGGTCTTTCATGTTTCCATACAAATTTTAAGATTGTTTTACTATATAAAGAGTAGCATTGATATTAAAGGTAATGGCAAGAACTGCAGTTCTTTTTGCACCAACCTAATATTTTCATAGAGATTGCACTGATTCTGTAGATTGCTTTGGTTAGTATTGACTTTTTAACCATATTGATTCATCCAATTCATAAACATGGAATATATTTCTATTTTATACTGTCCTCCAATTTCTTTCATCAGTGTTTCATAGTTTTCATTATAGAGATCTTCCACTTCTTCAGTTAATTCCTAAGTACTTAATTTTATTTGTGACTATTCTAAATGGGGTTACTTTTTCATTTATTTTTGAGAGTGCTTATTGTTGGCATATAGAAATAATTACGATTTTTATATGTCGATTTTGTATCCTGAAACTTTACTGAATTCATCAGTTCTAATAGTTTTATGGTGGAGTCATTAGCATTTTCCAAATATAAGATCATGTCATCTGCAAACAAGAATAAATTTGACCTCTTCCATTCCAATTTTATGTCCTTTACTTTTTCCTCTTGTCTGATTGCTCTAGCTAAGACTTTCAGTACTATGTTGAATAGCAGTGGTAAAAGTGGGGATCCTTATTGAGTTTCAGATCTTAGAAGAAAGGCGTTCATTTTTCCCGATTCAGTATGATACTATCTGTGGGTCTTTTGTATATGGCTTTTATTATGTTGAGATATGTTCCTTATATCCCCAGTTTTTTTAATAGGTTTTTATTATTAAGGGATGTTGAACTTTATCAAATGCTTTTTCGACATCTATTGAAATGATCATATAGATTTTGTACATTATTCTATTGACATGATGCATCACATTGTTTGATTTAGATATATTGAATCATTCTTGCATCCCTGAAATAAATCTCACTTGGTCTTGGTGAATATTTTTAATGTGTTGTTGAATTTGGTTTTCTAGTATTTTGTTGAGGATTTCCACGTCAATATTCATCTGAGATATTGGCCTGTAGTTTTTTGTTTATTTATTTATTTATTTCTGTTGTTGTTTTGGTGTTTCTTTCTCTGGTTTTGTTATCAGGATAATACTGGTTTATCCATAATGCAGATTAAGTCCAATGTTTCTTTGTTGGTCTTTTGTTTAGGAGATCTATCTAATGCTGAAAGTAGAGTATTGAAGTCTCCCATTATTGTTGTATTGGTGTCTATCTTTCTCTTAAGTTCTACTACTGTTTGCTTTGTATATCTGGGTCCTCCAGTGTTTGATGTGTGTATCCTCTACCTCCTGTAACTCATTATTTTAAACTGATGACAACTTAACACTGATTGAATAAACAAAGACACAAAAGGAAAACTAAAAAAAACTCTACACTTTAGTGACATCTCCACAACTTTTAATGTTTTGTTGTTTTGCTTTGTCTTATTGTACTATGCCTTCAAAAGTTGTTGTATTATTCTTTTTGATGGGTTCATCATGTAGTCCTTCTACTTGTCAAAAGAAGTTTACACATCACAATTAGTGCTATACTTATCTGTGTTTTTCTGTGTGCTTACTATTACCAGTGAGTTTGTGCCCTTTCACATTTCTTCTTGCTCACTAAAATCCTTTTCTTTCAGGTTGATTAACTCCCTTTAGCATTTCTCATAGGACAAGTCTGATGTTGATGAAATCTCTCAGGTTTTGTTTTTCTGGAAAGGTCTTTATTTCTCCCTCATGCTTAAAAGGTATTTTTACCAGATATACTATTCTGTGGTAGAAGTTTCTTGTTTTTTTCTTGTTGTTGTTGTATGTTTGTTTTTCTTCAGCACTTTAGGTGTGTCATATTTCTCTTCTGGCCTGTAAGGTTTCCACCAAAAAGTCTGCTGCCAGATGTATTGGAGTTCCATTGTATGGTGTTTCTTTTCTCTTGCTTGTTTTTAGGATCCTTTTTGTATCCTTGATCTTTGGCTCTTTGATTTTTAAATGCCCTGAGGTAGTCTTCTTTGGATTACATTTGTTTTGTCTTCTATAAGCTTTTTATCCTTAGATATTGATATATTTCTCTAGGTTTGGCAAGTTCTCTGTTTTTATCCCTTTAAATAAACTTTCTACCCCCATCTCTTTCTCTACCTCCTCTGTAAGATGAATAACTCTTAGATTTGCCCTTTTGAGGCTATTTTCTAGATCCTGTAGATGTGCTTCATTGTTTTATATTATTTTGTCTCCTTGGATTGTGTATTTTCAAACAGCTTGTCTTCAAGCTCACTAATTCTTTCTTTTGTTTGAATCATTCTGCTATTAAAGGACTCTAATGCTTTCTTCATTATACCAAGTGTATTTTCAGCTCCAGAATTTCTGCTTGATTGCTTTTATTTCAATCTCTTTGTTAAATTTATCTGATACAATTCTGAATTTATTTGTGTTCTCTTAAATTTCTTTGAGTTTTTCAAAAAACAGCTATTTTGAATTCTCTATCTGAAAGATTGTACATCTCCATTTCTCTAGAACTGATCCCTGTTGCCTTCTTTAGTTCATTTGGTGAAGTTGTGTTTTTCTAGATGGTGTTGATGCTTGTACATTACATGTTCTTCAGTTTCTGGGCATTAAATAGTTAGATATTTATTGTAGTCTTCACAGTCTGAGCTTGTTTGTGCCCATCAAACAAGCCTTGGGCAGGCTTTGCAGGTATTTGAAGGGATGTGGGCACAAAGCCAAATAATGCTACAGGTTTATAGACTCATACAAGTATTGCCTTGGTGGTCTTGGGTAGGATCTGGAAGAATTCTCTGGATTAACAGGTGGAGACCTTTGTTCTTTTCCCTTATTCTCTCCCAAATACATGGAGTGTCTCTCTCTGTGCTGAGCCACCTGGAAGTGAGGGTGTGTTGATGCAAGCACCCCTGTGACCACCACTAGGAGGACTGCAGTGCATCAGATCTGAAGCCAGTACAGCACTTGCCTTGCCAAAGGTCCTTCCCTTCATGGTGGTGAGTTCCCCCAGGCTCTGGGAATGTTCAGAAATGCTTAAAACCTTAGCCATGTACCTGATGTTCTGTTCTACTGTGGCTAAGCTGGTACTCCCACCATGATATGAAGTTAAAATCAGGTACTGTGATTGCTCACCTTAATTTTTGTTCTTGTAATCCTGCTTTTCTGTATGTAGATAGTTGTTAAAACTTGTTCTAGTGAGAGGGACAAAAGGCATAGGCTTCTATTCTGCCATCTTATTCCTCCCCCTGGTTATTTCTTATAAACAGCACATATCTTAGACTTTTATAAAATCAAATGTAGCAATTTCTGTTTAAAATGGAATTTTTAGTTTGTTTACAACATTTTGTGTTTCAAGGCTATCATCCTACTACTTATCTTTTATTTGTGCAGTCTTCTGTGTCTTCCTTTTTTCCTCCTTTTCTGAATTCCTTGTTGAATCAAATATTTCTTAGTATTTTGTTTGAATTTGTTAATTTGATTTTTAGTGTACCTTAAACTTATTTTTTATTTTCTCAAGAATTTAAAAAATACATACTAAACTTATGATCCTTTAAGGATTATTATTTTAAAATTTCATTTGAAATAAATAAATTTTAAAACAATTGAAGAGTATTTGGTCTCATGTTTTGTGTTTGTGCTGTCATATTTTAAAATCTAGATGCATATAATCCCAGTATCAAAATATTTATATTTTGTATTTCATATAGCCAGTTGTCAAATAAAAGTCTGAAATGCTCAACAAAATTTTTCCAGGATTTCTGGCCATAATGCTAATGTCTTGACACATTGATACATGAGAAGATTACAATTTTAGTTCTAAATTTATCACTAGAATTGTGCACACCAGAGGCCATCTTATAAAATATATTTGAATTTCATAAAAACCACAAAAAGTCCAGTAGAACCAGATACAATAACATTTTGGATGAAAATATTTACTGTGGGCCAGGCCCAGTGGCTCACACCTATAATCTCAGCAATTTGGGAGGCTGAGTGGAGAGAATCCCTTGAGCTCAGGAGTTCTAGTCCAGCCTGAGAAACATAGCAAGGCTTTGTCTCTATTAAAAATCAACAAAATTAGCTGGGCATGGTGACATATGCTTGTAGTCCCAGCCACTCAGGAGACTGAGGTGGGAGAACAACTTGAGCACAGGAGGTAGAGGCTGCAGTGAGCTGTGTTTACACCGTTACACTCCAGCCTGGGCAACAGAGCAAGAACCTGTCTCAAAAAAATAAATAAGTAAATAAAAATATTTACTTTGCTATTGCTTTTTCATATTCAGTAATGGAGATAAAACAAATTAAAATTAATTACAGACCAGGCGCGGTGGCTCACCCCTGTAATCCCAGCACTTTGGGAGGCCGAGGCGGGCAGATCATGAGGTCAGGAGATCGAGACCATCCTGGCTAATATGGTGAAACCCCGTCTCTACTAAAAATACAAAAAAATTAGCCAGGCGTGGTGGTGGGCGCCTGTAGTCCCAGCTGCTCAGGAGTTTGAGGCAGGAGAATGGCGTGAGCCCAGGAGGCGGAGCTTGCAGTGAACCGAGATCGCACCACTGTACTCCAGCCTGGGTGACAGAGCGAGACTCCGTTACAAAAAAAAAAAAAAAAAAAAAATTAATTATAAACTGTTTCCTCAAATCATGACCTAATCCAAAATTTTAAAACACATGGCTTGAGTCAAATATATTAAATATTACATATTACTCTAGAGAGATATATAGTATATATTGCATACATATATTCATTATAATTATATAACATAATATACATATAATATAACATTATCCAATATAATTAATTATATTAAGTATTAGGTATTAAATATTATGTATTATTATAGCTATACTGTCTATATATACATTATGTGTATGTGTGTATATATACACTGTATATGTTTGTATATTAACTATAATACTAAAAATTACATATATTCTATTTGTGTAAATGAAAGAGATTTACATATAATATTAACTAATATTATATGTTTTTTATAGTATGAAGGGAAAACTAACTTCACAGTTGAGAAAACAGAGATCACTGCAACCTCCATCTTCCAGGGTTAAGTGGTGCTCCCACCTAAGGCGCTCAGGTAGCTGGGAATACAAGTATTTTTCACCATGCCCAGGAAATCTTTTGGATTATCAGTGGAGACAAAATCTCACTATGATGCCCAGAGTGGTCTATAACTTCTTAGTTCAAGGGATTTGAAGTTAGCATCTATTTAATGCTAATTGATTTCATGTTTCTCAATGTAATGTTAAATCAATGTCTGAAAAAAATGCTTACACATTTAATATGTACTCTTTTAAAAAATATGTTGTTTTGTCAGCCATTAAAATTCCTCTGAGAAACTTATAATGGACAGAATTAGTGAAATAGTTATATATAGACATATTGAATTCAAAAAAATATTATTTGCTTTCATACTCATTGTTTAATGTAATTTGTTTAGTAATTTTACTTTGTCAACACTCTTTTTTATTTTATGCTGTTTTTCCCTTTTTGCCCTTTCAGTATTACAAACAACAGCTCTTTAATGAATTGCATCTTCCTCTTGAATTATTTTCAGTGAATTATAGTTTTCATTAACATCCTGACATAAATTTAGAACTATATTGTTTTAGAAAATTTAAGAGAGAAAAAAATAGAAGAATATTGTCTCAATAATAATAGTTCATTTAATCAGATTCCTTTTTCCATAATTCACAAATTTAATTATATCTTTATTTTAAAGTAAGATTGCATTATTATTATGTTTGTAACAATTAATGTTTGTTATATTGTTGATAATTAATTAATATTATTGGTAATTAATGTGACAAACATTGAATGTTACATTACTAATAATAACTGTTAATAACAAACATTCCAGTGCAATAATTAATAATTTAAATAATCACATAATTAAATAATTTTAATTAAATTAAATAATTAAATAATTAATTAAATTAATAATTATTTAAATAATTGCACAATTGAATATTTAATTACATAATTAAATAATTATGTAATTGTTTAAATTATTAATTATTGCACTGGAATGTTTTGCCTAACTTGTGAATTTTGGAATACTTAAATACCTTATAAATTATAGCATAAATTTATTCTTTAGTTCCTATTATCAATGTTGTACTACAAGTGATCAAATAAAAAATTGAAGTAACAACAGAAAACATATTACAGAGATTTACACAATTCTTTTGTTCTGGTTTATAATTTTTATACAATATTTAGTGATTAAAAACAATCTCAGAATATATTAAGAAATAGTCATTTTTATCATTGCATCAGGGGATCCATAAAACCATCTTCAGGCTACATAATTAGTTAAAAGGACTCACAAAACTCAGAAAAGTTGTTATACAAATGATTACAGTTTATTACAGTGAAAGGATATAGATTAAAATGAGCAAACAAAACGGTACATAGGGTGAAGTCTTGAAGAACCCACGTGCAAGTTTCTAGTTATTCCTTCTCAGAGGAATCTCACAGGGATAAGTTTAATTCTCCCAGCAATACTTTGTGACATTTGCAAAGTATTGCCAGTTAGGAAAGCTCACCCTAATCCTACTATCAAGGATATTTATTAGGTGCCTGTATTGCAGACATGCAGAAGCTGCAAGACTGAGTTAACTACTTCTTTTCTAGTCTCTCATAGATCCAACTAATACAGCATAGCACAGGACCTCAGGCATACCATTAGTCACACTGTTAGAATAAACTATCTGGTCAAGCTAATAGATGTGACCCAATATCTCAGGCATACAAAAATACACTCATCAGGTGTTGTATTCCAATGGCTCTGAGGTTCTCTTTCAGAAGCTGGTCAAGATCCAGTCCTTTCTTTGAAATGTGCAGAATTCGAGTAACAAATCCTGCTCAGTTAACTCTTTACTGCATATTCACAAAGTTCCCAGTATTAGTCAATGTTCTCCAGGAAAACAGAGCTAATAAGACATACGTATATATGAAAGGGAGTTTATTAGGGAGAATTGACTCACATAATCACAAGGTGAAGTCCCACGATAGGCCATCTGCAAGCTGAGGAGGTAGGTAGGAAGCCAGTAATGGTTTAGTGTGAGTCAAAAAACCTCAAAAGTAGAGAAGCTGGAAGTGCAGCCTTCAGTCTGTGGCCAAAGGCCAAACCATTGGTGTAAGTCCTAGTCTAAAGGCTGAAGAACCTGGAGTCCGATATCCAAGGGGAGGAAGCATCCAGCATGGAAGAAAGATGAAAGCCAGAAGGTTCACCAAGCCATTTTATCCCACCTTCTTCTGCCTGCTTCCTTCTAGCTGTGCTGGCAGCTGATTGGCTGGTGCTCACCCACATTGAGTGTGAGTCTTCCTCTCCCTGTCCACTACCTCAAATGTTAATCTCCTCTGGCAACACACCCAGAAACAATACTTTATCAGCTAGTGAGGCATCCTTCAATCCAATCAAGTTGATACCTAATATTATCCATCATATTACCATATGATATTGTTAATTATTATTGACAATACTTCAAAATTAACTGCTATTCTGAGTTGTTGAAACTTAGGTTCTCTAATGTTCTTCAAATGTTGGCCTATTTTTGATGGTGACAATAATTTTCAACAATTGACTTGATACACTGAAGCACAATGCAAAGACATGGAATCAACTTAAATGTCCATCAACAGTACATGGGATTAAAAAGAAAATGTGGTATATATACAGTATGGAATACTACACATCCATAAAAAAGAGTAAGATTGTGTTCTTTGCAGACTTGTGGATAGAGCTGGAGGCCTTTATCCTAAGTGAAGTAACACAGGAACATAAAACCAAATACTGCAAGTTCTCACTTAGAAGTTGGAGCTAACTATTGAGTATACATGGATGAAAAGAAGGGAATGCCAGCCACAGGGGCCTACTTGAGAGTGGAAGATGGCAGGAGGGCGATGACTGAAAATCAACCTATGAGGTACTATGATTATTATTTTGGTGACAAAATAATCTATTCACCAAACCCCCGTGACACACAATTTACCAATATAACAAACTTGCACATGTACCTATGAATCTAAAATAGAAGTTAAAAAATAAATCTGAGTGGACAATAAACTTGTCAAGAAATATTAATTAAGAACTAAGTAAAATGGAGGATAGCAGAACTCTGAGAAAATGGGTCCAAAGGAAATTCAGGTGAATTCAATAAAAAGATTGGTTCATTCACTGTTTCTTGATTGCTTTACTCTCTGGGTAAATTTGGTTTATTGTAGACAGTGGGCGACTCTCTGAGTGATACAGTATGCATGAGAGCAAATCGATTCTATTCCAACTTATTATAAACCTTTTCAAGTTTTTTTTTTTTTTTTGCATTCAAGGTAAGTATGTTATGCTACAATGACAAAAACCTCTGAAATTCTAGTAGCATAAGATATCAGTGTTTAAAATTTGCTTCTGCTGCATACCTGTTGCAGATTATCAAAGGGCTTGTGTTCATCAGATTTACTCAAGTGCACTGGCTGATGGGGTCTCCACCTAGACATATGCTGTCATGATAACAAAGTTAGATGAGAAAGAAAATATAGTGAACTATACGCTGGTCCTTAAAGTTTCTATCTGGAATCAATGGTCATGTCCCTGTGATGTTATTGTTTTGATCAAATTGTATAACTCTATCCTAAGAATGAGAATGTAAAATTGTCCCACATTTGTGACTAGTAATGTCATCTGCTAAAATCTTCTCTGCTGATTACTAAATACGCAAGTTTATTCCTCTTCAACATGGAAATTACATTCAGTAGAACAGTTCTCAATTTAGCTTATCTTTCTCTACAAAATCATATCATATGCAGCCAGAGCATACAAGAGACACTTTCATCATGCTACCTGGACAGTTTCCTGTCTAAATATATGGTCTTTTAAATATATGTTTTCTAAATTTCAATTTTCCGTAGGCAATATTTATGCTGATATTTCTGTCATTACATAACGTGGATCACCTTTTGTCCCACCTCTGACAATTTTCTTCATCATTGTTCTAGTCTTTGCTCTTGATCAGTCTTAAAGCCAGATACAGATTTTTGTGTTACTTATCTATTTCTGTATAACAAATCCCCTTAATACTTAGTGGTTTAAAATAACAACTGGACATCTTTACACAGTAATCTCAGGATGGCATGGGGGCAAGAGCAAAAGCAACTGTTTTTATTGGAAAGTAAAATAACTCCATGTTCATGAAATTATATTTGTAAAAGCAAGTCAAAAAGCCAGACAATATTCTAGTGAAAGAAAAATGAATTCCACTTCTTGGTAGGGGATACTGCAAAGTATCTGTTGCAAACAAGGAATTAGTCTCGCAATTCACTTCCTGTCCTTAGAAGATTGGATACAAAAGGAATATTTTAAGTATCAAACATTCAAAGCTTTTTGCCTAAGTTGGTGAATCTTTTTGGATAACTCTCAAATCTTAATTGACTTCATATTTGTTTATTTGCAGACATATCCTTTTGTTAATAGACAAGCTAAAATTATTATCAAGAATTTGTTTCAAGACATGTTTTCCTCTCCAGTCTCTCTACAAAGATTCTCAACCACCCTTAGAAAAGACTCACCTTTTAGCTTTTCTTCCTAAGTGATTTTGGTTAACTGATGCAATTTACTGAGTGCAATTTGAATTCATTCAGTGGTTTTAAACAGTGAATATTACAATAATCCTTGACAAGAACTTGAATTTTAATCTTGCCATTTAATTATCTTCTTAGTCTTTTTTTTGTGTTTTATGTTGATGTTGAGAAACAATTGAAGCTTTCAATTCTGAAAGTCCCCAAATTTCTGAAATATCTTTATTCTCTTTAATTCCTGCTTGCAAACCAGTTAATATTTTTCTGGGCTTATAACATTTTTATAGTAGCTTTTGAAATGCTACCAATAATAACCAACTCATGCTACTAACATTCAGTTTCTCCACTTCTTTTCCCAATCAAGAAACTCATTAGGTAACAACAATCTAGTTTATTATTTGTAATAGTTTCATCATGTTTCACCATATATTACATGGATCGACATTGCTCAGCTTCCAAAAACAGCTTTCTTGCTTTCTTTCACTTAAACAAGAAGCCAGTGGCACATATTTGAGCATTTTTGTCATGGTATACCTTATTTCTAATTCAAGTGTCTATACTGTCAGCATAGGCTGGGTTATGCTGCAGCAAGAAGCACCTGGAAAATCTCAATGAGTATATGAGTGAAGTTTTTTTTACTCATGTTACATTTCAGTCAAGAGTCAATAAAGTGCTCTGCTCTTCTGGCATGGTCACCAGTTTGAGCTGCTGTGGTGAATCTATGTCCGTTCCACTCAGAAGAACTGTATCTTTTCTGCTCAGAAGAGAAAGATCCAGCCTCTCCAGAATTTATCAGATCTTGTCTATTCATATGGATGTAACTTATAATTAATCCTCTTTGAAAAGGAGCTTACCCTCTTGCAGCCTACAGAATTTAGGGTAAAAAGACAGATGAAATAAAGTCAGCCTGTGCTATCAGTTTATAATTGATTATCTACTATTCATAAAAAAGTTCTGAAAGCCATTTTTTTCTTAATGAAATCATTTGATAGTAAAACCTAACATAAACTGACATGAGACTACTTATAGTCTTTATTCATCCCACTTAGCATGAATATTCACGGATTCTCCAATACAGACATATTAATGTGTTCTATTATAAGATGATAAAGAGACCCCACTGGAGGAGTTACATAGTGTTTGGTATCTACAGCACTTTGCTTTTTTAAAATTTAAATATTCTGTAGTCTACAAAAGTTATTGTCTCATAGTTTTTGCATATTGTACAAGAGATCTGTATGTCTATACCTTATAAGTATGTGCCAAATAGAAATAATGAACATTCTCAAAATTCACCCTAAATTAAGATATTAGGTTTTAAATAGACAAAGCAAGAAACAACTCAGTGTTCATCAGCTCACATAATAGCAATTCATTACAGAATGATTATTAATATCTATGATAAATTTTTACTGAGGTGTTGCTTGAGTTTTCAGTTTTGTTTTGTTTTATAGAAATGTAGTCTCAGTTTGTTGCCCAAGTTGGAATGCAGTGGTGTGATCATAGCTCACTGTAAGCCTTAAACTCCTGAGCTCAAGCAATTCTCCTGCCTCAGCCTCTTGAGTAGCTGAGACTAGAGGTATTCATCACAATGCCCAGCTTTTTTTTTTCCCCCCTTATTTTCTTGTAGATACAGAGTCTTACTATGTTATGTTGTGCAGGCTGGTCTTGACCTCCTGGCATGAAGGGATCCTCCTTCCTCGACCTCCTTGAATGCTGGGATTATTACTGTGCCCAGACAACTTTTCAGTTTTGTCACATATTTTGGTCAATTTAATTTAGATATTTACTTATTGACTTATAAACATATTATAATTCTGTGATTCTGAGCTATGCTATGTAAACAAAGCTAGTTTCTTAAAGAGTCTCAGTTTAATAAGAAATAAACATAAAATAGATTGTTTTTCTACGGTATATTTCACAAAACCAGCTATGATGAAGCTCCATTTTCTAAAAAGGTTCCTTAACCTTGACTGGTTAACAAAATGGCTACACTGCATTCCTACCACAGGAAGAAGGGGTGGAGAAAGACATACTCCTACCTTAAAGGGAAACTTCTGAAAGTTTCCTCATGGGACTTCTCTTAATATCTTATTTGCATTTACTTAGTCACAGTTATGCCTGGTTACAGGGCAGATTGAAATATACAGTATTCTAGCTGGCAATGTGCTCAGCTAGAAATCGGGCTCAATGATTCAGAAGAATAGAGGAAATTAATGTTGAGAAGCAACTAGGAGTCTCTCATAAACCAACAGTGGGTGAAATTAATGGAGAATCACTACTGTCAAAGCAAAATTAAAATGAACACTAAACATTTAAAAATCCTAAATGAACAAAACTAATGAGGTCTTAATATAGCCTTGTAGCCTTAACCTTGCTTAAACTGCCAAGTGAAACTTAACTTAGGCCATTTCTGGTAAGTGTGTATGCTAAACAAACAGAACTTAAGCTCAACCAGCAGCCAACTATCATATGATTAGGTGACTAGGGACGTTCCAACAAGACACACCAAAAAAGGCAATTTTGTAACTGCAAACAATTAAATAATTTCTTTATTTTGCTTCCAGTGTATTTATAGGCATTCATCCTATAAATAATTGCCTTAGATATTTTGTCTTGGGGACACTAACCTCTTTTGGTTTGGTGTTTCCAAATTGTGTGAATTGTGTCTTTATGCATTTCGTAGACATGTTTTGGGGTTTAACTTCTAAAGCCCTTAGTAAATGAGAAAAATATTCTATTTATAAAAGACTACTGATAAATTGTTTTTATAATTCTAACAGAAATGCAGTATCCAATATAGGAAATTATGGTGCCAATCTTCTCTGCATTTATAAGTCTATGCATGACAAACTGTACTCAATTTTTGACAACGTATTCAAAACGGGAATTTGAAAGATAGACCTTATTTATTGAAGAAATGGGACCCCAAATCACATCTACAAAATGGATAACTGGAATGAGGCTGTTTTAGTGGAGAAATGAAATGTTCATGGGACTGCTACCATCAAACTGAAAAACTATCATCTTAGTACATTCAGGCCTCTATAACAAAATACTACACACCAGGCAGCTTATAAACAACAGAAATGTATTTTTTTATAGTTCTGGAGACTGGGAAGTCCAAGATCAAGGTGACAGCAGACTCAGTGTCTTGTGTGGGCCCACTTTCTGGTTCATAGTTGGGGTCTGCTGGCTGTGGCCTCACGTAGTAGAGGGAACAAATGAGCTCACTTGGGCCTCCTTTCTAAGGACACTGACCTCATTCATAGGGCTCCACCCTCAAGACCTATAACCTCTCAACAGATCCCATTTCCTAATAGTATTACTTTGGAAGTTAGGATTTTTAATGTGTAAATTTTGGGGGAGGATGCAAGCATTCTGACCATAGAAACTATCATATGGATTTATATTTGTGTGACTCTGGAATATCCATAAAAAGAATTTTGATAGAGGCGTATTCTAACCGTGGGTAAAGGTATTTATGGCATACTCTGTTACCAGAAGGCAAAGAAGAAGTGATAGGGGTGATAAATTGTTCCGTCAATTGAGTTTTTAAGCAGAGGATGCATAATAATCATGTATCTTGAATGTGAGCACACAGCAGTTGGTTAGAGAATTACACAATATCCAATGTTAAAATTATGTGATTCATATTTTTAAAAGACACTTAAGCACTGGGTCAGAGTTTCTGAAATTGCAATATCTAGTGATTACTACCTTGGATTGCATTTGAAGGAGGCTAACAGCTGTTACTCTAATAAAGGGTTATACAGTCAAATTACTTTAGAAGACCCTGGGAGTTAACATCTTAGACCTTGAAGATGCTAATGAGCATTGTGATCCCCAAAAGGGGTTAGAGTACGCAGGCTTTTCAAACTATATTTGACTATAGAAAAAAAAAATTACATGCATGTTTTAACATCTCCCATAAATAGCACTTTACAGAAGGCAGTTTTAAAAATAGTCCCCTCATAAATTCATTTTAATCTCCAATTGTCATGAATGTGTAGCTTAATTCCAATTGGCAGCAACTATCTCACTTCCAACTAAACCTTATGAATTCTCAATTGGGTCTTTTTGTAAGAGTGATAAAGATTGGAAACATGAAAATGAACACTTTTAATACTCTCCTTTATATAAATATCCTGAAAGGTGTCTTTTTGGATTTATTTCAAAAATATGACTTTTGGGAGGGACATTATAATATTCATACAAAAGAATTCATTTAAGTTCATTGAGATTATATGTATGTGTGCTATAAATATATATAATATAGTCTAAGTATGTACATATGTAATATACTAGAATAATAATATATACTGTAATAATAAAATATTATATATACTATAATTATATAGTAATATATTATTACATTGTATAATATTAAAGCTAATTTCCTGCCCCTTTCCCACATTCATTGATTCTGAATTTTACATTTGTTAGGTATCAACTGTTGACTTACCAAAGAATTACCAATATGACCTGATGAACAAGAAAAGTCAAAATTTTGCCCAACCACAGTAAGGAAGGCAAGTGTACTTCATGATGCCTAGGAAGGGAGTATTTATATGGTTTTTGTCATCTAATATAAGGTAGAGGAGGTTTTCTCATCTAATTTTAGGAGAGTAGTTGGGGGAATGCTGATTAGACTTGGACAAAGTTGGTGATATAGTAGTTAAGATTGGTGGACATAGGCAAGGTGTGTAAAGCAGGTGATAGAAAAGTACACACATATTTGATGAATCTAATTGAGTGATCTATTGCTCGGAGAAGGAACCCAGATGAAAACATGCTGAATAGTCTATTTTGGGACAAGTAGATTAAAAGTTTCTGAAAGAAACAATGAAGTTATCTAAAACCTCATTTCCTAGGCAAGAATTTCCTGGGCTAATTAAGTCATGTTAATTTAGAGAGTAAAGCTGTGGCTATAGATGATTTCAATTCTCACAGGTAAAACTTAGAATTCTACTAGTTCTTGGCCTTAGAAAATTATATGTTGAGAAGAGGAGATAAGCTAATTTAGCATCCCTCTCTTTTTTAAAAAATTATATAACAAACTTTCATCTAATATTGTAATTTACTTAACATTATAAAAACAACTACATTATTTTTCACACTTTAATGAGTTAAAGATGGATTCTATGAAATACATGATGTTCCATAAATAGTACTTGAGCAATTCAATTTTAACAAGTGCTGAAATTTAGTTTACTTATCTGAATTTTGCAAATAATGAGTTGGGTAAGAAGCTCCAAAAAGCATTTTTAAAAGCTGATTTTTAATAATGGTATTAAATGATAAAAATATTGTGCTTTTTATCCTTGTCATTTATCATGTTCTATAAGGCAGAATAGTTCTGGTTTGTTAAACATTAATTAAAATCACAAATTTGCTTCTTGCTAGTATTGATGATGCTTTAGTTGGTGAATTATTCATAATAACTAATAATAGTTTAGTTGCTTGGTTTCTCTCTATTTATTATGCATTTAGTACATCATTTAGAATTTTGATCTTTTGCACATTAAAATCTACAGTTACCTTTCAGCCCTTTATAATACTGTATAATCCTTCTTGTTTGAGAGACCTACTGGATGACTTTATATATAATCACAGAAGTTCGCTTATCACTTAGTGCCTTACATTTCTGAGTTTAAAATAATCTATGATAACACCAATGGCTAGCCTATTGACTAGTAAATATGTCCCCTTATAAGAGACTTTTTTTTTCTTCAAGGCTATAGTGGTAATTTTGGTACATTGAATTTGTTATGGTTATTCATAACGAAAGGCATCAAGTTTATAAAAAGTGTTGAATTTACCAAACTATTAACAGAGAGACAACCTATTCAACATGCAAAAATAAACTAATTAGAGCTTACTGTAGAACAGAGTGAGCAAGGCTTAGAAGTGATTGAGAAGGAAGCAGGGTTCAGAAGAGGCCTTTAGGGTCTGACCTGAAGTCTCATAAAGTAAATCTTTCAAGGAGGGAAAATGATTGGGTTTGAGCAAAGTTTATGATATAATATAGTTTGGGATTGGTGAATACAGTACAGGGATGGTGTTTAAATAAGTATACTGTTACTTAATAAGTGAAATTTGCTCACATGAGAAGAATTTTTATCTTTGTAAATTGATCTCTAGGAATTTTCTGAAGCAAACAGTGAAGTAATTTGTTGGTTTACAGTCTTATCTTTCCCAGGCAAAACTTTAAGACACATTGACACAGATGGTCTCAGTTCCCAAAGCCAACTAAAGCAAGAAATAGCAAGTATTTACTAACTATTATGGCCTTATGTTTTGCTGAGTCTGTAAAAAATTTACTGCTATCTTCATGCTTGGCTCAAGACCTAATGTAGGATCACCTCCAGCATCTGGCGGAATTTGGATTAATGTCAACTGTCCTGGCCTCAAACGACAAGACCATTATATATTCACTTTTTCATTTCTTCATTTAGACGTCCAAAAAATTGTCATAATGGTTTATGTTTCAGGAATTTCTATTTATTTCTGGAAACACAAACTGTATGAATATAGGTATTGTTCTCCTGTTTTGATGAAACAATATTATTCTGGTGCATCTATGTTGCATAGACACCCCAAGACACTCAGCTGTAACACTCTTTAATTTCAATCAGGCCTTGGATTTGTTCATCAAAGGAAAATTTAGCAAATATTTATTGCTTAACTTATAATAATCTCTAATTCCTTCTTGTATTTCTCTTATCTTGTTTTTTATCTCAGACTCCCAAATTTCAACCTTTTAGGCTGCAGTTCTGATACCTTAATGAACTCTTGCTAGTTCCTTTTCTCAAGGAACTACTCACTGTGTATCCAGTCACTGGGTGGGCTTCTGTCAAAAACTGGGCCTCTATCAGAACTACAATGCAGATGAAACTGTGGCCTTTGATCTTTTTTTTTTTTTTTTTTTCCTCGCTCTGTCCCCCAGGCTGGAGTGCAGTGGCGCGATCTCGGCTCACTGCAAGCTCTGTCTCCCGGGTTCACGCCATTCTCCTGCCTCAGCGTCCGGACTAGCTGGGACTACAGGTGCCCGCCACAGCACCTGGCTAATTTTTTGTATGTTTTAGTAGAGACGGGGTTTTACCGTGGTCTCGATCTCCTGACCTTGTGATCCGCCCGCCTCGGCCTCCCAAAGTGCTGGGATTACAGGCATGAGCCACCGCGCCCGTCTGATCTTATTTTTTATACCATGTCTTAGTTTTCCATTTTCTGTTCAAATTGGACCACTATTTATCAAGCCCAGCCTCTGCAGCTGAATAAATTGCTATAACATTCAGTTAGTGAATCTTGGCCTTTCTGAGTTTCTAATATTTTTTCCTCTTCCAGGCCCTTTGTGGTAACCTAGACCCAACATAGTTTCCACCAAAATGTATATTAGTTAAGGTTTCCAAGAGAAATAGAAGAGCCAGGCGGTAGCGGTGGCTCAAGCCTGTAATCCCAGCACTTTGGGAGGCCGAGGCAGGGATCACAGGTCAGGAGATCAAGACCATCACAGCTAGCTGCGGTGAAACCCGTCTCTGCTAAAAATACAAAAAACTAGCCGAGGCCCGAGGAGTGGCCAGTGATCTATAGTCAACTACTGGGAGGCTGAGGCAGAATAAAGCGAGAACCAGGGCCGGAGCTTACAGTGAGAGCTGAATCCGACCCTTTCCCCTCCGGCCTGAAGCGACAAAGAAATAGAGACAAATCTCAAAAAAAAAAAAAAGAAATAAAACCAATAGGAGAGTGTATATGGTATTATTGTGTGTGTGTGCATGTGTGTTCATGTTTATATACAGAGAGTGAGATAGTACAAAGAGCATAAAAGAGCTAAAGACAGAGATTTATTATAGAGAGTTGGTCCACTTGATTACACAGAAGCTGAGATCCATGACATTTGCAAGCTGGAGAAGCAGAAAAGCCAATGCTATAACTCAATCCAAATCTGAAAGCCTGAGAACCAAAGTTGCCAATGGTGTAACTCTCAGTATGAGACTGAAGGCCTGAGATACTGGGGCCACTGGTGTCCCCCGACCGAAGCCCAGAGAGAACCCTGAGTTCTGATGTTTAAGGCAGGGGAAAATGGGTGTCTCAGGTCCAGAACAGAGACCAAATGTGTTTTTCCTCTGCCTTTTTGTAATATCCGGCCCTCAACCAATTAGATGGTGCCTGATCACACTGGGTGAAGGCAGATCTTTCTTCCTCAGTCTAGTGACTCAAATGCCAATCTCTTCCAGAAACACCCTCACAGACATGCCCAGAAATAAAGCTTTACCATCGACCCAGTCCAGCTGACAACTAGAATTAACCGTGATCAAGCCTACTCTTAATCACATCAAGCCTACTCTTACTATGAGAGACTACATTCAGGAAAACACAGACTATACTCAGGAAAAGAGGCTTGAAAATGGGTAAAGAAGTGGCCACAGGAATTAGGAATTTACAAGAATAATAATAAATAATAGGAACAACTTTCTTCCTAATCAGATCAGTTGAAACAGTTTACATGTCTAATAAATTTTTAATTAGGTAATGCATATGTCTTGATTAGCAGTGCTTATAAAAATTCCATCATATTTTTCCCAAATAATTTATACTAAAACTTGATAACTATTTGTTTATATGGCAATTATAGAAAACTAAATGAACATTTGAGATTTACCGTTTGATAAATCAAATAATTGTTTTATAACATATTACTCATTAATATCAAAAGATATTTGCAGGTGAAATTGTATTTTCTGATTTTTTTTTTTTTTTTTTTTACCACTGAACTTTCATTCTAAGCAAGATTATTACCATATTTGCCCAAAACAGGTTGAACTCATTTACACTTTGTTCATTAGTGGTGCTTTTCTGCCTGCTTAGATCACCAGATCACTAGATCAATTCTCTTCTCCTTGGATAGCCACGTCATTCAAGGTCACGTAACTATTTTCCAGCAAATATCTATGGAACAATGTTAGACGAGGTTAGGAGGAGCAAAGATGAAGTACAGGATTCACCTTCCCTCTTCTAAATTGGATTTCCCATGTCCATGTAGAAGAACATCCAAAGTATACTCTTCCCTTAATATCTTTCTTTAATACCCTACATCACATTGATTTTTCTCTTTGCTTGAATCCTGTAGCTTTTAAAGATATACTAAATAATTGAGAATTAAAATATACTTTGTTTTTTTCTCTCTTTATTTAGCATGCCATAACCATGTCTCCATAATCAGGTTTCTGGAGAACAGGAAAAAAAAATTCTTATATATTC
Source organism: Papio anubis (assembly GCF_008728515.1). Classification (NCBI taxonomy): domain Eukaryota; kingdom Metazoa; phylum Chordata; class Mammalia; order Primates; family Cercopithecidae; genus Papio; species Papio anubis. Next base: position 170,287,003 of record NC_044976.1, read on the forward strand.
CCTATGGCATTTATCTCAATATAAATAGTATATACTTCATAAATAGTTCTTCAGTGAGTCACTGACTGATCAAGGGCTTGTTGATTAAAGCAACAATTTAAGCTGCTTACTTTATTATGCAGGAGCATCAGACATGGCTATAAGAAAACAAAGGGCCCAGATCACTCCTGTGATTGCCTCTGAGTGAATAAAGCAGTTAGCTCCAGTTCAGCAATCCTCAGTCCACTTTCGTATTCATTTTACATAGCTTATCCACAGGGCATTCAATATTATTTCCTGAGTAGGAAAGTCAATATTTTAGAAATAAAAATTCACCATGTAATTCAAAAATCTGTTCTCATAATCTTCAGGGACTTGTCCTGACGTTTTTACATGCATAAAACACATTAAAATCATTTGGAAGTAACATATAAAAGTGACAAATTACATCATTGGGCCAAGCAACTTCAGGCCTAAAGCCAAATATAATTATAAAACACTAGAAGCATTGGGATATCATAAAGGGTTCAGAAGAATATTCCATATTTTTTTCCTAGCAAGGATTTTCAGTATGTAATTCAGGAAAAGGTCAATTATTAATGTATTTAGTGAAAAATAGTACATTCTTATGAAATTAAAATCTAATTTACACATACTTTGCAATGCACTTCAGCCTACATAGCCTACATTGGATTATATAAAGTGCCGATGCAAAGTCAAAACAATGATTTTTGCTTATTCCCCTTTTCTGAAGGATTATGGGGCTAAGAAAGGAGAAAACTGTGAAGTGCAAAGAAACAAAGCCCTCAAGAATTGCTAAGATTCAATATCACTCTATTGAATAGAAAGGCATTAGTATTTGTTAAATAGTAAATATTAATTAGAGGGTCAATTCTCAGTCCTCATCCTCCTCGAAGGACTTGATCACACCGTCTTCTTGGAAACACTTTCTTTGCTTGGGTTCTATGACACACACTCTGAATTTCCTATTTCACTGGCTATTCCATCATAATCTATGTAGTGTCTCTTATGTGCTAATGTCTTACTGTTAGATTGCTGAAGCTCAGTTTTTTAATCTATAGCGATTCAGTAGTATAATAGTATATACTATTCTTTGTTATCTCATCCAGTTTCATGGTTTTAAATACCGTCTTCTACATTGATGACCCCCAATTTTGATCTGTAGCTCAGTGGTCTCCCTTGTACCCAACTTATATGTTTTGAGTAGTATTTTCAAATTCATATCTCCCAAATGTAGCTCCCAAACAACATCTCATTTAATTGCAAATACAGTCTTCCCGTTGGTCAGACCAAAGGTGTTAATGTAATCGTTGACTTTTCTTTCTCTTACATTTCTCATTCAATTGATTGAATGTAAGTATGTCATAATACCTATGAATATATCATAATATTCCCAATATTAACATTTCTCAACACCACCACTGCACCTTCCTTCATCTAAGCCACCATTCCAACTGGCTGGGTAGATCCTTACAGAGGCCTAAAAAGTGCAGCACAATAGGAATGCATCATCACTCTGACCTCGCTCTTTACTTTTGCACGATTGGTAACCCTGGTCCACATACATGGGACTCTTTGCTCTTCTTTGGAAACATCAGTTGTATTCCCCAATTAGAACTTTCACAGTCTTTTTTTTTTTTTTTTTTTTTTTTTTTTCCTGCTGGAAGCTATTTTACTGCTAAAAACCCATGTCATACAGTTAATTTCTTCTTCTTTTAATTCTGTGCTCAAATGTCATTTTCTTGACTGCAGATGTCTGAAATATCTATATAATACCATAGACCCAAGTCCTGGCACTCCACAACCCACTCCAGGATTATTTAAAATTCCCACCTGCAGGTGCTTGTGATATGTATTTGTGCCTACCTTTCATGAGATATAGTTAGAGAACTATATTAGTCTGTTCTCATGTGGCTAATAAAGACATACCTGAGACTGGGTAACTTATAAAGAAAAGAGGTTTTATTGACTCACAGTACTGAAATTTATTTTATGGTCAAGCATATGGCTTTTCTTGGTGAATGTTTTATAAAGACTTGAAAATTGTGCTTATCCTACAATTGAGCATTTTATAAATATCAATTTGTTTTATATTGTTGTTCAAACTGTGATAAATCTGTCTACATTTCTACTTTCTCTCCCACATGTTGAAAGAGGTGTTTTTAAAAGTCTTAACATGTTTCTATTTCTACCTTTCTACATGTTCAGGAATTTATAATCTGAATTTAGAAAATCTATTATTAGAGGAATACAGCTTTGTAATCTTCTTGTCTTCTGATGAGTAGGCACTTCTGTCATTGTGAAATGTATTTCTTCATCTTTGGTAATACAAGTTATCTTTGAAATCTACTTTAACATTGATAGAGCCACATCTGATTCCATTTGATTAATGTTTTCAGAATATATCATGTTTAATATTTTGAATCATAGACATAATTTATTTTGTCTTTTTTTTTGGTTTTGTTCTCTTTGTTTAATCTAATCTCACAATCTGTCTTCTATTTGTTGTATTTAGTCTATTTCTACTTAACAAATTACTAATATTATGGAATTTAAGTTGATTTTAATATTTATTTACTTTTATTTGTCCAATCCATTTTTGTATTTTATTTCTGTCCTTTCCTTTCTCTTCCTTCTTTTAAGTCAATGCTTATTTTTTAAATTTTTATTTCAACTGATTCAATTTTTTTACTATGTATTTTTGCATTACTTTATTAGATTTTACTCCAGGGGTTATAATATGGCTCCTTAACTAATTTTTCCACTTATAATTTATATTGAATTATTTCAGTTAAAATAATAAAAAATATATATATATTTTTAGAATAGTGCAATTCTATCTACCATGCCTCTGTTCTGAAAAAAATATAATTTTGGTAAATAAGCTGCAAAAGCATCAATATTAGTTATTATTTGAAAAGTTTTCTTTTAAAGAAATTAGAAAAAATATAATATATAATATTCTTTGATATTTATCTATATTTTTTGCCATTTCTGGGGTCCTTCATTTCTTCCTATAGAATCAAGTTCCCACATTGTATCACTTTACTTACACTTGAACTTTTAAAAATATCTTTTTGTATGTAGGTCTTCTGGCATCAAATTCATTATATGTTTGTTTATCTGAAAATGTTTCTATTTCACTCTTACATTTGAAAAATATTTTTGCTGGATATTTAAGTTTGGGTTGGTAATTTTTCTTTCTTTGAGCACTTAAGAGATGTCATTCTATTTTTTTTAAGTCTTAATTGTTTGTGGCAAAAAATTATCTGTCATTCTTATTTTTGTAACCTGTATGATATATCCTTATTATTTGACTTTTTTAAAGATACTTTATTCATTTTTTGTTTGTAGCAGATTTACTATGATATACCTCAATGTAGTTTTCTTTTTTTTCATCATGCTTGAGATTCACTATTTTTTCAGTATTCATAGATAAGTGTTTTTCACTGAATTAGGAGAAGTAAATACTTATACACACAAACACACATAAATACATACACATATTTGCATATATGCATAGAAACATAAATATAATGATACATACAAACACACGTTATAGAAATATGTGTTCCATTCCTGTTTGTTTGCTTTATTTAATTTTTACTTGCTCTTCTTTATCAAAATATTCTGGAAAAGAGCTTCGCACAAAATGGAGTAAATTGAAGTCAAACTGAGCTACTGTACTCTGGAGAAGAGTCTGATCTATGTAGCCTAACCTAACCACTCATCCATCTTTACATTAATCATTAAATAGTTAATTATTTAGCATAACTTTTACTTTTATTTTAAATTTATTCTACAAAATATTAGAATGATTCCAGTAAATTTTACATAAGCAAAGATATATAAAACTTCTACATGATTTTTTATATAATTTTTAATCTTTAAAATGCTATATTTTTCTCTAACAATTTGCAATAGTATTTTTCATTATATCTGACACTATACTATAAATTTGTATATAAATACAAGGAAGAAGTACAAAATGTATGAACTAGTAAATATTCAAAATAGAAGTCACTTGTTTGCAGTTTTAAAATAATAGAAAAAGCTTTATTTCTGTAAGGTGAAAATATTATTACCATATTTAAACATTAATTATAGAAGAGAATTACTATTATTACTGGATATTTATCTTAAAACATCTTTTGTACAGTAAAACATGCCTCTAGCCTATCTGCATACAAAGCATGTGGATAAATGCATACAAAGTATTTTAGAAAAGTTCTAATTGCTTTCGAAGGAGAAAAAGAATACTCAAGTTTAGTATGTTTGTTTCTGAAGACCTAATAATAACAGCTTGCACATTTTAATTCAAAAGTTAATGAGTCATTACAATTATTTGACATTGCTGTATTTTATATAGGTTCTGCCTAGAATAGCTCATATTCACCTAATTAAAGCAGAAAAAAAAAAGAAAGAATATTTTGAATCTAGTCAGAAAGACATTATTCATATCAGTAACAACAAACAGCATATAATCATTTTAGTTTTGATTTACTAAGGTGAAAAATTAGTCTCCATTAATTAAAAAATAAGAAAGAGGGATATCAGAAAATAAAAGCACAATAGCCAAAGCTATCTTTCATTTTTTTTTTTTTGCATATTAGAAAATAAATAAAAATTTTTCCTTCTAAAGTGTTCTTTCAATCCTGAGGACTATTTAAAGTGAGGTTTCTAGTTTTTAGAGAGGTATTTTCTTCTTGGTAATAATGTGTTTATTGAGTATTGAAAAACACAGTAGATTGAAAATCATGACAGTGGATTACAATAGTCAGGCTCAGTCCTGATTCACTATGAGATTTTAGGGAAAATCTTTTAAATCTGTAAAAACTTTCTTTCTTTACTGGAAAATATCAAAGTCGTAGTTTAACTCAGAGACTTTCAAAGAATTTTCATTGTCACCAAAGTAAAAACATTTTGCATGCTACCTTGAAATTTTTATATAAAGTATATATAAAAATTATATATACTATATATAATACATATATATATAAATTCAAGGTAGAAGATATAATTATATATAATATATAAAGTATATATATTTTTATATATAATTGTTACCCAAAATAACATTATAACATGTGATTCTCTCTAACCTACTTATTCTGTTCAATTTTTCTTTTTAGTGCTACTCAGAATCTAAAACGCATTAGCTATTAACTAATCAATACTTATACAGTTATGTACCACATAAGGGTTTTGGTCAACATTGGAGCACAGCATTTCCATAAGATTATAAGGGAGCTAAAAAAATTCCTATTACCTAGTGACGTTGTAGTAGCCCTGGTAACATAGTAGCACAAACAAGACCTTACCTTTTCTATATTTAGATATATTTAGATATACAAGTACTTACCATTGTGTTACAATTGCCTACAGTATTCACTAAATTGTCATGCTGCACAGATTTGTAGCCTAAGTGTGTAGTAGACTATACTATATAGATTTGTGTAAGTACATTCTATGATGTTCACACAATGAACAAAATTGCCTTATGTCACATTTCTCAGAAAGTATTTTCATCTTTAAGTAAAGCATGAGTGTAATTTGAAATATATTAAATCAGGTAATCTCTTTCTCTCTCTCTTTCTCTCTCTCCCCCCCCCCCCCCCCCCCCGCCCTCTTTTTTCTTTTTGAGACAGGGTCTTGCTCTATTGCCCACGCTGGATGGAGTGCATTGGTGAGATCACTGCTCACTGCAGCCTTGACCTCAAGCAATTCTCCCATCTCAGCCACCGTAGTAGCTGAAACTACAGCTATGCACTACCATGCCCAACTAGTTTTTGTATTTTCAGTAGAGACAGAGTTTTGCTATGTCACCCAGGCTGGTCTTGTTACAGGTAGCTAGGCATGAGTGAGGAAGGAGAGGGCTCTTCTCTCCACACAGTAGAAATGTCCGGTGATGGTTAGGCAATCACATTGCCTCTTTAATAGTGCTAAATTGGCTGTTGGGCCGGCGTGGGGGAGGCCATTTCCTGATGCTCCACACCTGTTAATATTAAAATATTAATTGATTTCAGGCTTCAGGAAGAAGCAACTTCCTTGGCATGCACATTAAGAGACAAAAATGGCAAAGTATGATCTTCTAAGTACACTGTCACTCCAAGTGTCAAGTTCTAGCCTAAGCTGAGGAATGAGTGGTGTGGGTGGACATGTGTCAGGCAGCTGAAAGAACACTTGAGGAATTGTAAGGAGTTTCAACATGGCTTTATTGACTCTCTCTGGGCACAAGTGGTGTGCAATCTCTCTCTCCCCTCATCTGCCTGCAAGGTGGCTCTCTCTCTCTCTCTCTGTGTGTGTGTTTCTCTCTCTCTCTCTCTATCAGCCTTCATCTTGACTCCCTGCTCCAGTTCCAGGCCCTCTCCACAGATGGTTCTGTGGCTACTGCCGCCCCCATGCCTGCAGCTCCACTTTCTGACACACTCACCGCTTCTTGGCTCCCCCTGTCTGCCTGCAAGGTGTCTGGCTCCGGCTCAGCTCCATTATGCATATGCTGTCATAGTATCAGTGATACATTTATGCATCTCACAGACAATAGTGGCTCAGAGCCAGGTGATAAGCTTACACAACCAGGTTATATAATGAGTGGAGCTGTGTGCCTGCACTCCAAAGTTGCTGAGTAATGCTGGACCAGATGTCTGCATCTGTGTATTCTTGACCACAGTGCATCCCTTTTCCTTACACCCCACCCCCTAGGCCGAGGGAGACATAGTTCTTAGACACACAGGTCACAGCAGTAATAGAGGGAGCAACAACTTCAGGGTATGGTGGGCAACCACCCCATGGTGATGTTATCCCAATGTTACTTTACACATTAAGACAGGTTTTCATTTCCCTGACTTTAGGAACATTAGGGCAGGCAACAACAGGTTACCGTACATCCCTATACCTGGTTGGAGGAGGTAATCCTTCCTCCTATAGGTCTTGCCACATGGCTTGACCCTACATGGGCCTGTTACCAACTAGCCAATTTGTAACTTACAGGTAGTTAACCACAAGTTTAAGCCTTGATTAACTGCTCAGCTCTTGGTGCAGATTAGCATAAATGTCACCTCCTTGGTGATTACCACTTACATGGCTCTGGGTTCAGCCCATTGGCTACTTTATCTATACCCGGTATCAAACCACATAGTGTCAGTAATAGGTTGGACCACAACAGTGGTCCAGGCAGCAGTAGCACCTTGGCTAGACCCATCTGTGTACCATGCCCCATCGGGAATTGGGGTGACCCCATTCCTTAAACAGTGATGGCTCAGAGAGGCCCCACGGCCTTCTCTTGAATTAGGAATACGGGTCCCAAGACCTCTTGAAGCTCTCCTGCTAAGGGACTCATACTCAGAGTACCCCACTGCTCTAAGTAGGTGTCCCACTTTGCTAAAGTGGATACCTGTGCTGTCCCAGTCCGGGTGGTCATTACCCATGAACACACCCATCCTGCTATAGGGTAAGTCATCCTCACAACTGCTTCAGCCTGTCCTGTCATACTCTCAAAAGCCTGAAGGGCGGCATATACAGCTGTTAGCTGTTTCTCTATCAAGAAATATCAGAGCTCGGCTTCTTTCCATAATTGGGACCAAAAGTCTACTGGCATTCTCAAGTGTTCAGTGTGCTGCCACAGGCCCCAGCCAAAACCATCTGTGTTCATATGCACATCCAGCTCAAACAGGTGCCCCTGGTCAACTACTTGTAGGACTTGTGCCTGCTGAATAGTCTGCTTGGCTGCCAGGAAGCCAGTCTCAGGAACATCAACCCAGTCCTAGGTAACTCTCTTCTTTGTCAACTAATACAATGGTTTTACCATTTGAGCTAAATGAGGCAAAAATCCTCGCCAATATCCCAAAAAGCCCACAAAAGTTTGTAATTGCTTTGCCATGGTGGGCCAGGGATATGCTTGAATTTTATCATTGATAGCCTCTGGAATGGCCTTTGTCTTAACCAACCAGACAACTCTCAATAATTTGGCAGATAATCCAGGTCCTTGGACCTTAGATTCATTGATGGCCCAACTACATGCTGCCAAATGTTGCTGCAAGAGGGGCACTGCCACTTCTAAATCTGCAAGACATTAAAGGTTAACATAATATCATCAATATAATGGAATAGGTGGAACCTTTCTCGACATTACCAGGTGGCTAAATCCATAGCAACAAAACCATGACTTACGGTTGTTACGCACATAGCCCTGTGGCAACACTGTAAAAGTTCATTGCCACCCTTCCCATGTGAAGGTGAACTGTTCCTGGCTCTCTGGAGAATATCTATGGAGAAAAATGCATTGGCCAAGTCCACTACATGGTGGCACTATCCCAGTTCTGTTGTCATAGGGTCCATCAAATCCATGACTGATGGTACAGCTGCATGCAAAGAGGGTGTTACTTTATTCAGTTCCTGATAGTCCATCATCATCCAAGTTCCATCAGGCTTTCTAACTGGCCACACTGGAGAATTGTATGGGATGTGGGTGCCGTACACTATCTGCACCTTCAGCTGTTTAATTGTCTCAGTTATCTTCATATGCCCACCCAGAAAACGGTACTGACAGGTGGAAGTAAACCATCAAGGTTGTGGCAGGACCGGAGGCTGGTGACGCGTATGTCCCTGTAGCACTGGCTTCACCACACACACTCGAAGTCTGAATTCCCTGGCTGTGGTTTGTAACACCAGGTCATGTAAAATGTCCACCCGCAGAATGTATTCCAGTATGGGAGAGACATACACGCATATAAATGGGGATTCGAGTGGCTGATGTCGAAGTACAGAGATACAGGTTTCACTTTCACTGATTGGACTCCGCAACTGTCAATGTATGCAACTTTGCCTGGAAACTTATCCAGGTTCCCATAAACAAGGCTACAGTCTTTGCCAGTATCTACCAGTGCCAGCACTCACTGTACATTGGTGAGGGATCAGTTGATTACTAATTCCAAATGCAGCCTCTGGTTGTCCGGTATTCCCCCAAGCCAGACACCTCGGCCAGTTCCCTAATCAAACAGGAATTTCCACCTGGCTGCAGCAAATAGTCTTTGAGCTGAAGCAGCCGGCTGGGACCAGGTCATGCAGCAATGTCATTCTCCCCATTGAGCATTTTCTAGAATTGCTGCTCTGGAGACACTTGCCTCCACAAAGTTAAGTGGACTTCACTGGGTTCCTTTTCGATTTTCTCTGTCAACTCCAGCCAAAATCAAATCTATCCACATCTATGAGCATGCCACTCATTGGGGCCCTCTTTTCTCCTGTGAGGGAGCCCCCGTGGGTGGGGCACCTTCCCCTTCTTTACGGCATGGATCTCTCGGTCCCACCAACAACCTACTGCTTTATGTATTCAGCAACCTACATACCAGATGAAGACAATAGCAAGGGAGTCAAAGGCACTCGGAGGTGCAGAACCCAACATGAGATTCCTCATGTGGGAGGTGAAAAGTTCATCATCCAGCCCTTGGATATTCAGGTCATATACCCATTTCTCAGATGACTTGCACCAAATTGGCATATAACTGCTGTTTACTCACAGTTTCGGGTACTTCACCAGTGTCATTCCACACAGTCTGTATGGCTGCCCATAGCCACTCAATCAGGGTGTGGTCACCTTCCCTTTGTGCCAGCTGCCTACTCATCTGCAGCCACTGATGGAGGGAGGGGTGAGTTGTGATAAAGGCTGGCTTTTCCATCTCAGAGGCAGAACAGGATATTCTATCTGCCCCCTCATCCCACAGATGAAGCATCCAGGCAGGCAGAGGTTCCCCTAGATGCCAGTTGCACTGCTTGCCTAATTCCTGCAACTCAGCAGGTGTATAGGCAGTATATGAAGTGTGTCTTGTTACGCTGGGGGGTCCCTGAGTCTGCCCTTGGAGCCCCAATGGCTGTTCATGATGTACTTGCTGATGGACCACTTGGCAAGCCTGCAACAGGGGTCCTTCCTCCTCAGCATCAGACTAAGTGGAGTTCTCAGGCTGAGATGGCAGACCGAGGTTTGCATTCACTGCAGCCTTTAATTCCTTTTCCAAGCTCTGTAGCCAGGCCTCCAGGTTCCCTACCTGTGCCTAGAGGTCCCCATGTATGGCAGCCTCTAATTCTTTTGCTGAGCTGCATAGCCAGGCCTCGTGGTGCCACGCCTGAACCTGGAGGTCTCTTACCTGGGCCTCATCCCTCAGGGACTAGGTATGTACTTCTCATAGCTGGGTCAAAATGCCCATCCAACTCTGCCAGAAAAGGCTCACAGCTTCCAGCTGCTTCAGCACCTTCTCCATGCTCACAGGGGATTAATCTACCACAGCCCAGGTTTCCACCAAAGCCCATCTGAGCAGCATAGCTGACAATGGGTACTATATAACCTACGTTGCAGCCACATGGCCAACCCAGAATCAGTGCGGACTGAAGGCTCACTCACCTCCGTATCCTACTGACTACACCAAATGTAATGCCAAGTTTCAGGTTCTGGCCCAAGCTGAGGACCGAGGGGAGTGGGTGGACAAGTGGGGACAGTCAAAAGAACACTCAAAGGATCACCGAGAGTTTTGACATGGCTTTATTCTCTCTCTGGACACAAGCTTTGTGCAGTCTCTCTCTCCCCTTGTACCCCTGCAAGGTGGCCAGCTCTCTCTCTCTCTTTTTCTGTCAGCCTTTATCTCAGCTACTTGCTCTGGCCGCATCCTCTCTCAGCAGCCAGCTTTGTGGCACCTGCCACCCCCATACCTGCAGCTTCACTCCCTGGCACACTCACCACTTCTTGCTCCCTGATGTCTTCCTGCAAGGTGGCTGGCTCCAGCTCAGCTCCATTATGCCTTGCTCTCACAGTATTGGTGATGCCTCTATGCACCTCACAGACGATAGTGGCTCAGAGCCAGGTGATGAGCTTACACAAACAGGTTACATAATGGGTAGCGTTGTGCGCCTGCGCTCCAAACTCTCTGAGTCATGCTGGACCAGATGCCTGACTCAGCCTATTCTTGACTGCAGCACATCCATTTTGCTTACATACACGCTACCAGAAAAGGGAAGAAGGCCTCAGAAGGGCATGCCTATGACCCCTTAAATTCATTGCATGTACTCAATTCCCAAGGGTAAGAAAGACACTGCATGTGGAAGCCCACCCTAAGGGAAGAATGATGGGAAAAAAGTGAGCCTATAAAGTTCCAGGATAAAGTTCCTGTAAAGTTCCAGGATAATGCCTATAAAGTTCCAGCTTATAAAGTCACTCCTGTTTTCTCTCTTTGACCTTCAGGCATCTACTTATATCTCTTCCAAGGATTCTTTTATTTTTTTCTTGTTCTGGAACTTTTTAATTAACTTCTACTCCTGCTCTGGAACTCATCTAGGTCTCTTTTTCTGCTTTCTGCCCCTCAGTCAAATTCTTTCTTCTGAGGAGGCAAGAATTGAAATTGCTGCAGATGTGTATGGGTTGGGGGATGGTGACTTGGATCTCTTCCACCACTAACAGTCTAGAACTTCTGTGCTCAAGCAATTAGCCCACCTCAGTCTCTCAACGTGCTGGGATTGCAAGCGTGAGCCACTACACCTAACAGTGATATCTACTATCTATCTCACAGCACTAATATTTGATAATTCTAAACACACACATTTTTATTATACCTTAGCTCCATGCACTGATTTGGGCTAAGTTCATAAACATAGATTCTGATAGAATTCCCTAGAGATCCTACTTTAATACTTTAACACTTTAACAAAAACAGTGTGCCATTAACAGGATTTCTTTATAAATGAAATATATATTGTCAAGTTATTCTTAGAGAAGTAAAAACTTGTCTCCTACACCCTTTAAACGTTTAATCTGGCAAACTTTTTTGTATATAAATTGTGCAAAGATGTACATTACATCCTGCACAAATTAAGTCACATTTTTAGGGAACAATGTAATTAAGTTTTATTTTTTTTTGTGGAGTTTGGTAGTAATGTTGATTCAGATTGGCTCTTTGACTAAGAATTCTCTAATAAAATTATTGTTTTTGTTTCTTTATCATGTGTTATTAAAGCTGCTCAAATTAATTTTTATTGTTTATCATGTTTATTTCATTTTAGTGGGCTATTACTATACATTTGTTTTAGGTAAAAATAGGGGAAAATGTAAAAAATTAAATTTTTCTATTTTAATATACAATGCCAAATTTTTCCAATTAATTTGTAACTTTTATTAGTAATATGTATAATATTCTCCCCTACCACCGTTTTTCTGTTTAAGAAGTGGCTGCTGTCCACAAACTTCCTGATCCTCCCTATGGGACCTGTGTTTGTGGGAGAATATTTCCTGTCTCACTGATTCTCATTTTTAACTGCTGAGTGATTACACTGAAAAGGCATTTGAGCAACAAAGGTAATTTATTATTCAGGCTTGGAGCAAAAGCTAAGCTCGGCTATGGCCTTCAAGGCCTTTTGTTAAAGGACCTCGGTCAGTTAAGGTGAAACCTTGAAGATTCAGTATTGACTCAGGAAAAGAAGACTGAAGGCAAGGTTCTCCAAGGGAAATCTAATAAACTTTAGGTGACCAAAAATAAGGAGGTAAAGATGCAATTCCCAATAAAAATTGTGAGTATCTAAGGGTAGCTTATTCTAATTCTCTAAGCATTTATTTAAGTATTTTTCGTATGTATAAGTTTTCTAAATTGAATTAATCTAAACAAAACATTTAAAAAAGACTGATGTTATTTCTAGCTCTGTAAAGGTGATCAAAAAATATGGTAATGATTAGGTTTAATCTTTATTTTTTATTGGAAATTGATAAATTCCTGTCCCACATTAGGGTCTAATGCATTAAAAAATATATACAAAAGGAGCTTCTTAACATGTCTTATTTTAAAATATGAAAATAAACCAGTGTTTGTTAAGTACAAAAGCAATAAGTCCTAACTTTTAAAACTCTGTTTTGAAAGTAATAATGTGCTGTTAAGTATAATTCTAAATTTTAAAATATAGCCTTTCTAAAACAAAACAGAATATAACATTTTAAATTTACCATTCAGAAGTCAAACTTCTTATGTAAATAATTATAGTAATTTAAATAACAAACACAATTTACTAATTAGGAAACTTCTGACATATATCCAAATGTTTTAAATATTATGCATAAAGTAATATTTATTAGTTTACTGATTTATAACCAAAATGTTTTGTACAAAACATTTTAAATCAAATGCCTAATCAACATTCGACAAGGTTTAATGTTATTTCCGCTCAGTGGATATTTCTAATGGTGTCACTTATTTTTTTCACTCACTGAACTCCAATCTCAGGCTAAGCCCTCAACTCTTGCTTAATCCATTGATAATATACTCTTATTATGATACGTGGGGGCACAATTAGTTTGTTCATTTATTTGTATTTTGAAAATTATCTTTCCCAGCAGAAGGTAAGTTCCCTGAACTTATGATCAAGTGTATCCCATTCTCTGGTATTATTTCATCACCTCTATAGTATGCTTTATTGAACTCTTTCTATGGTTTAGACACTCTTATAAGCTCTGTATGTTTTTATCTTTTTTTCATTTTTATAGCATCCATAGGAAATGAATAAAAGGATTATCATCATCTTAAAATAGCAGAAAACTGAGGAAGGCTAAGTCATTTATCCAGTATTTCATAACCAGTAAGTAACAAAGCCAGGATTTATTCTCAGTTTAGTGTTAAATACCAGTTGCAATAATGAATACAATATACACTAGATTTGTAGTATAATTACCATATGGAGATGTCAACAAATGTAAGATCATGTGCCAGCAAGGGTTAAATATGTTAATTTTACAAACTCTAGTATTTAACATAGATTGTTTTATTTCATAATTTAAAAATAATTAAATAGCATTTTATCATGTGTTCGATAATGAATTTTAAAAATTAAATCAGTAAATACTGGAAACACTTCTGCTTGAATTATTCTGGAGAAAATTCTCATCACAGGACTATGAAGAATATGTCACAGAGATTAAGCATGTTATTCTAGCTGACACAGTTTGATGTGCTTTCAGAGTAAAACAAATTTAAACCTAGGTTACATTCACTGTGGTTTGGCTCTAGATAGAGTGGGATCTGTTTTACTACCTGAACTTACATTGAATATTGATTGAAGCAAATATATGCTATTACATGTGAAAGCTTATTTGAAAAAAAAATAAGTGAGATATTTTTTCCTTTTCACTCTCCGCAGAAGAGAACAGGTTTTAGACGGAGATCTCTATTGTACATTCCAGAAAAGGTGTCAAGTAAACAACTGGCTTCATAAGATTGAACTTGACTGAAGAGATCCAAGTTGCAAAAAGGACTCACTTAAATATAGATAGGATTTAAATCCGGAAGACTGGTGAACAAATTATATACAAGATAATACAGACCTTTGTACCACACCTAGGAAGTTGCTTAGCAGCTAGGAAGAGGAAATGTAGGTGGAGGAGGATGTGAAATCATGAGAGTGCTTTTAAAAAATTGAATATAGATAGGAAATTCTCAAGTGTTTTGAGTGTCAAAATACAATGTAAAAATTGTGATTATAAAATTATGTAAGATAATATTTATTCTAGAGGAGCTTAGAGTCTACTAACGAAGAGAGGACACACAAAGAATGATAAAAAAAACAATTATCAGGTAGCAATACTAACTTTCAAAAAACAATCTGAAAAGCATAATTTTCTGGTAATTGTATTCAATAATACATTTTACATTTAGTCTTATTTATGTTTTTACATTTAGTCTTGAGGTCATGTTGTATTTGGCTCTGATGACTGGCATTTTTTAAACAACCAACTTCAATACTCAGGTTTTTTTTTAGAAACCATTGTAGCTCACTGTGCTAAAAAAGATTTTTTTACCATTCAAATAAAAATCTTCTAATACTGATAACAGGACAACTTTTTATAAAGCCTTTTACCTTATCGAGAGAGTAACTCACTGCCTTCAAGTAGTTAATAGCACACATAAAAGTATTATTCCTTCAGGCATAAAGTGTTAGGATTCTGTGTTCGTAGATACATGAGTATACCACACAGAAAATACACTTGTGGGTGACTTCGTTTGAGAATAAAAAAGAAGAAAGGAAATACACTGAGGGTTGGTGAAGTGGGTCTTTGAAGAAGCATAAAGCACTTTGGAGGCAGTCAAGAACAGCAAATAGCAACATTTTTTCTCACTCTGGAGAGTTCAAGCCACATTTAACAGTT
Source organism: Papio anubis (assembly GCF_008728515.1). NCBI lineage: Eukaryota > Metazoa > Chordata > Mammalia > Primates > Cercopithecidae > Papio > Papio anubis. Next base: position 170,302,169 of record NC_044976.1, read on the forward strand.
TGATTTTTTTTTTTTTCTTTCTTTGAGACAAAGTCTTGCTCTGTCGCCCAGGCTGGAGTTCAGTGGTGCGATCATGGCTGGCTGCAGCCTCCGTGTCCTCTCAAGCAATCCCCTCATGTCAGTCTCCCAAGTAGCTGGAACCACAGGTGCACTACCATACCTGGATAATTTTTTGTTGTTCTTGTTAGAAAAGGGCCTAGGCAGGTTCTTGAATACCTGGGCTCAGGTGATTCTTCTGCCTCGTCCACCCAAAATGCTGAGATTACAGGTGTGAGCCAGCTTTGTGATGGTTCACATGAGAAAATGCAACTCTAATGTTTAATAGATGTGTTCTTAAAAATAGAAGATATAAATGCCCACATACATGTATGTATTTGTGTATGTATGTGCAAAAAATCCTCACTTAGCATCATCAATAGGTTCTTGGAAACTGCAACTATAAGCAAAATGACAGAGAAGGCCCTCAAATAACATTGTTTAGTTCAGTGTTGTTTTGCTATAATGCTTATGACAAAAACTGGTTTTAGCATACATTATTTTTCTTAACATTGTAGTTTCCAAGAACCTATCAACAAGGTTAAGTGAGGACTTCTATTATATGTATGTATTTTTGTATGTATATATGTGTGTGCTATCCTAATGTACAAATTACCAATATCCTATATACCAATTTATGGAATCCATATATCATATATTGAAGAAGGATTAATTTGGTTTATTTGCAATAAATTAACAGTATTAATTTTAACTCTGAAAAAAAGTGCCAATATAATTTTAGGGGTTGTGTCTATATTAGTAAGCATGATGGGTGTTAGTAAGTATTGCAGTATAAAAATATCTGAACTTAGTAAAATTATCCAAGCATTAAAAGCATTAAAATATTTTTGAGATGGCCATTTTTTGGTTGATAATAGGTATCAACTGGGAGTACTGAGGTAAAGGGGCCCAGACCACAGTATTTTTTATTCAGTAAGTAAGCTCAAGTTGTACAAAGGTTGTAGGGTTTTGAAGTTTTATTTCCTTTTAATAGAATATGTGCACATTGATTCAAATGACAATTCCTTGAATCTTTTTTCTCCTATCTGCTTACAGGGTGTAATTTTTCTCCACCAAAATGACTGAGGGGATATATACCTGACTCATTCTTGTACAAACTGCATATCCAAAGAGCTTTATAATCTCACTTCATGCTCATATGTTGTGGTATGATGTCATGGATGAGAGAGGAGTCGTAGTAAGTTTGACCTGTTTTCCTTTTGCATTTGTTTTTCATCATCCTATATTAGGCAACAATATCCTTTTTGTTTTTCACAAGACGAAAGCATTTTCTCTACTCCAAGTTGCAAATGTTTTTTCCTGGTCATGAATATTAAGTTTGAATCTTATATCTTGTGGCCTCTTCTCAGTAAGCACATATTGACAAGTATTTGCATTAGTGCAGAGCTAGAAGACAGACTTAGGAGCTGATGGTAGGTCTATCTATGATGTTACCTTTTTTTGTTTGTTTGTTTTGTTTTTTTGAGATGGAGCATCACAGAAGGCCCATTATTGTGAACCAACCAGTCTGTTGCAGTACAATTCTGACACTAACCATCTGCAGTTAGAGTAGACCTCACAAGCTACAGAGCACAGTCCCCAACATAACTGCCCTCACTTCAAATGCTAGGTGCATTGTGAGGTTCCCCAGGCCACCTGCACTTATTACCAATGGGCTATGAATTCTGTGTTTTCCACATTTCCTTTCAATTTCATAATTTGCTAGAAAGACTCACAAAACACAGAAAAGTTATGATTACAGTTTTATTATAAAGGTTACAAATCAGGACCAGCCAAATGAAGAGACACACGAGGTGAAGCCTGGGAGGGCTTTATATGCAGAGCTCCCGTGCCTTGTCTGTGTAGCAGCCTCACTGTCTGGGATATCACCTGAGGTTCTTTTTCTCATGGTCATGGAAATCAAAGATGCGAACACAAAGGGCAAGGTTACAGCAGAAGTTCAATAGGTGAATGTTAAAAGAGCAGCTCTCTGTCACAAAGACAGGTCCCAGATGGGTTGCCATGCTGCAGTAAAATGTAAGGTTTACGTAAATGAGCTAGTGAGGAGGGGGTATCTTATCTACACAGGGTGAAAAAAACCTGGTTAGGACCAGGTGTTGCCATCAGCATAGAGTAGTCTCTGTTTCTGGCACCCCGACCTCACTCTTTTATCGTGCAGGTGGACTCTTAGCTTGGGTGGCTCCACACTGCTTATCCTTCCACTATGCATGTGCCAAAAAGAGGAGTGGGAATTTCTATGCCTGGTCCCAGGTATCTCCTTGCAGCTGCAGGCATTCCCGCCACCACTCTGCAAGCTTCCAGGGTCCTTATCTTAGTGTGCCCAATAAAGGGAAAGGAATGTGCTCATTAAGACCCGGTGTTTTTATTGGAATCCATCACACGTATGTGAAGTTTGGTGATTATCCAGGAAACTCTCCCTCTGTGTTGGAGTTGCCTATCTATGTTTTACAGCCTGATCTTCCAGGCTGCTCTTTATTAGAAGTGATTTCTTTGAACTGCGTGTGGTCAGAAAGAAAGTAATTTCTGAGCTGCTGCTTGTTAGAAGGAAAGTTTTTGCCAGGGACTCTTTCACCCTAACTAGCTGCCTAAATAATTTCTTTCTGCCTCTGGTATCACTTGTGGAATTAGATGACATCACTGTCATGGCACATTGATTTTGTTCACCAGCCAGGAAGTTCCACTGAACTTGCATATCAAGAATGTTTAATGGACTTTTGCTATGTAGGTGTGTTTGATTTAATCATTGGCTACAAGGCTGAACTCAGTGTCCTGTCTCTCTACTTTCCCTGGAGGTGGGGCTGACTCAAAGCCCTAACTCTCTAATCACAGGGTTAGTCTTTCTGATGACCAGTGCCCACTATGAGGTATCTGTTTAGCCTACACTCAGGTGTGAGCCAAGAGACTAGCAAATAACAAAGACAGTCCTATTGTCAGTATGTCCGTACAAGAATTTAGTTTTCCTCTCAGGTATCAGGAACAAACGCCAGTCAAATTCTCTCTCAATCTCTCTCTCTCTCTCTCTCTCTCTCTCTCTCTCTCTCTCTCTCTGTGTGTGTGTGTGTGTGTGTGTGTGTGTGTGTGTGTGTGGTGAGAACACTGAAGGTCTGTTCTGTTAACAAATTTCACTTATACAATCAATTATTACTAATTGTAGTTACCATGCTGTACATTAGCAATCCAGAACTTATTCATCTTACAACTGAAAGTTTGTTCCCTTTGACCATTATTCTTTGAATACATTTATTCATTTATTTGTATCTTTTATTTTATGAATAAAAATATTTTCTATTTTATAATAGGAATTTAACCTAAAATAGTAAGATAAGCAAGATTGAAAAAGGCTTGAGGAAACATGGAATTGAATAGGAAAAACAAATAGTTTCTACATGCTCTAGGAAGATTCACAGTTTAAAATTAGTTGTTATAATTACTGTGTACACATTTCATGCCACCCTGCCTAACAAAGTTGCATCATTTTCAATTGCAACATAGTCTAGGCATTCCTCCTCATTGGTTGGAATAAGAAAGTTGGTAGATGAGGCGAAATGCCTTACCCAATAATGTAACAAGAATTTATAAAATGTTGCTTTTGATAATCAAAAAAATGGACTCATGTTTTAGCTTATGAAATAACTCATATTTTTACTTACATAACTGTAAATTATTTTTCTGTCATTAAAATAGCATTCATATGCTATTATCCACAATAAGAAACAACAATAAAAACTGTAATCTATACATGCTTGCATTTGCAAACATTACAATGCATTGCTCCCTCTAACAATTATACATGTTTGTGTGTATATGTGTGTGTGTGTGTGTGTATGTGTATGCCTTTATCATTCATGTAAGTGTAACATATATTAATTTAAAAAAAATTCTTAGGACACAATCACTATATCAGGTTTATGTTGTAGAACATGCATTTTTGATGTTGCCAATTATTTAACAAAACTGTCTATAATGTGCACTTTTAATGCTGGATGAAAGGTCAAGGGAAGTTTTCAGATATATTACTGAGAAATCAAACCAAAAAAAGTGCTCCTGTTTGTTGTTAACTTTGTGAATTTCTTCTTCACATTAACCTAAACTCATACTAAAATATTTTTGCATAACATATAAATAAATGATAGTTATTTTCTATATTAAAATGGCAAGTTTTCTTGAGGAAATTTTAATCCATTTTCAGCAGAAAGAGGTATTTTAGACCTTATTTTTAAAAGTCAGATGGCACAGTAATTTACAAGGGGGAAGCCAGAGGTTACTGGCATGTAACACATGACAAGTATAGCCACTTAACCTGAACCCAAGGCAAGACATAAACATTTTTTGGAAGGTATACATTTTGCAGAAGTCAAATATAATGAGATAAACATGATGTAGAATTTTAGTTTCATAGGATATGTTATTACATATGCAACACTAGAATGTGTTTTTTAAAACGTTATGGATCCAGAATTTTAAAATGTAAAAAAAAAAATACCTGGTCTGCTTTTGCAAGCCATAGTTTGTGTTGCCTCTACCCCAGAAACATGGATTAAACAGATAACTGGTAAACTCTAAAATCTGCATTTTTTAAACAACATCCAGAATGACTATGATACACTTAGACTAAGACGTGCTTTCATAACCTATAAAAGATTTTTAAACTTTCTATACAAGAAATATGCTACAGGTCTTTACTGATGTGAAAAGTAAAGACTCTCTATCAAAATATATTTGAGAAATGAATGAACATTTAAAAATATATTTAAAAAGTTGTTTATGTTCATAAAACATACTCCCTTTAACTGAACTTACTGTTGCCAAGAAACACATACCTAAGCTCAGTATATTTTTGAGAAAATACACGGTTTTGCTGAATGAAACACAAGTAAAACGTTAGTAAATAACCTGGCATGTATCCTTGCCTATTTAATTCTGTTAAGTATTAAATATACTTTAAAATGGAAATGTGCTTTGATGGGTCTATACAGTGTATGATTTCCAACATTTTCAACAATTTTGCATGACCGAGCTCTATATTTGTTGCTGTTTTCTTGTTTGTTTACAGCATCGACAACAACAGAGAAAGTGTCAGAGCATGTATATGTACTCTTGGTAGATCACACTTGATAGCTAGTCTCTTATAAAAAGAAGAAACAGAAGCTGTCCTCTTGAAAGATAATTAATGACAGCATTTCTTAAGATCACCTTGTAGTAGAAGGAAGTCAGAGTCTGTAAAGTGAATGTATTTAGATTTCAAACCTAAGGGAAACATACATTGTCAACTAGTACCTTTGGGAACTAGTGAGATAAAATAGCATATGAGTATATACCAATAGACAAAAACATATCAACAGTGGAATTATCTAGTGAGATTAAGAAATAGAACAGCTCTAGTTTATGAAGTGATATTATATTTTACAGACATGTCTAAGTGACAACAGATTTACTTACTAGTCTTTGAACCAAAAGTCAGCATAAGTGAAAGCAAAATGATTCAAAATAATTTTGTGATATTTTATAATACTTTGTTTATACCCTTTTTGTGTTCTGGGTTACATAATTCATCTACTATCAGTATTTCATGATGAAACTAGAGATAAATCATGATATCTACACAGATACAATGATAAATAAAATAAATCAATATCCTCAATAGAATAAGTAACTATTGCTATTTTTAAGGCAAAAAAAATTGTAGCTGGGAAGAAATATGTGTTGTTATTTCTCGCTTAGAATTATTTAAATCAACTAATTGGTAGTAAACTTAGCCTTTTCTACTTTGTATGTGTACATATCTTCATATTTAAGTTTGAGGAATATTATTGCCTCTTAGGAAAGATGGAAATGGATTTATTATTACTTTAGTATTAGTAATGTTTTTGTAAATTTAGGTCCTCGATTGATAATTCTTTTTCTCAGAGAAAAATAAATGAACATTCCTTCCAATATAGAGATAATATCCACAATATTTTTAATAGTAAAATAGTAAAAAAGTACTTCTCAGTTTTTTTATTTTTTGTCTGTTTGTTTGTTTTTTGTTTTCTGGTTTTTTTTTTTTTTTGGTTTGTTTTTTGTTTTTTTGTTTTTTTGTTTTTTTTGTGATGGAGTCTCTCTTCTGTCGCCCAGGCTGGAGTGCAGTAGCGCGATCTCAGCTCACTGCAAACTCTGCCTCCCAGGTTCATGCCATTCTCCTGCCTCAGCCTCCTGAGTAGCTGGGACTACAGGCGCCCACCACCACACCCAGCTAATTTTTTGTATTTTTGGTAGAGATGGGGTTTCACAGTGTTATCCAGGATGGTCTCGATCTCCTGACCTCAAGATCTGTCCGCCTCGGCCTCCCAAAGCGCTGGGATTACAGGCATTAGTCACCATGCCTGGCCCCAGTAATTCTTAGAATAAGGAGTTCATTTTTTTGTAAGGGAGCCTATTTTATTGTTGAATAGATCTAGCATGGGAAAACATATTTGATATCTTCAATGAATTTGTTTTTATTATTTTTATGTATTTATTTTTGTTGTGATTTCTGGAGTAAAAAATATGTGATGTTTTCCCCACCATTCATAACTAGCCCTTCAAGGATGTAAAAATGGCTTTTCTAGTAGTTTGCCTCTCATGGAACAATCTTCTAGTTAGAAGTATAGCCCCTGATGATAGACCCCACTATAGCATTTTAAAGTAGGATCCTTAATTTGATAACTAACTGAACTTTAATGGGTTACTTTATAGCTCTAAATGTGTTTTCTGTCTTTAAAATGAGAATAAACTAAAACATTTTACATCCTAGGAAACTTGTACATATAAAACCACACACACACACACACACACACACACACACACACAAACAAAAACTAAAACTAAAACTAGAACTAAAATTAAAACTAAATTAACCCTGGTAGGGAATATAAACTCAACTAATATTAGCTTCTTTGATCACAGTTTAAGTGAGTTCACATTTCTCTCAATAATAATTACAAGAACTATTTTACATATATTGCTAAAATAAAAATACAGTATCTCTAACATCTACTTCCATTTTCTAATTTCCGTCTTAATTCATCTATCAAATTCACTTGATTATTCTGCCACCATATTGATGGCAGTGACTGCCCATCTGAAGTGGCCTCTTTCATGGTGCTGACTGCAATGAGGGAAGTGCAGACAGGGCTGCATGTTCCATGGATCCAGTTGGAGCCAGGATCAGGTGGGAGCCCCAACCCCTTTCAAGTTGTAGGTTTGGGAGCCCTGCCCTCTCGGGTGCAGCTGCAGCCACCAAGTCTCGGCTGCAGACACCAAGTCTTGGCTGCAGACATGGGCATCTCTGCACTCTTGGAGGCCCAGGTAGCCCCCCAGCTCCCACAGACTCAAAATGCCTGCATCCACTGCCTGGCCTCTCCCTGCTTCCAGCACCCACTCTGATTTTTAAGCAAAATGTGACTTAGCCCATTCACTGTCATGACCTGGTTAGATGTGACAGCCACTGGGGCAGTGCCAACATGCCAGCTCCCTGCTGCCGCATCCCACTCTGGATTTTGGGCACCAATAAGCATGGGAGGGAGGCTGAGGGGGAATAAGGGTGGCTCTCCACAGGGCTGCAGGCATCCTTCAGCATGAACAGCCTGGGTGCTGTGGACACCATGGATAGCAAGTTAATGGTGGCAGGAGGCACACAGGGTCCTGAGTGGAAAGGAACAGGTACCTATTAAACTCCACCTTCAGACCAGGGATAGCTTGAGACCTGGGGCCTGGGGGTCCATTTCCATGAACTGGAGTGAGAATATATGGTGCTTTCTTCAGGCCTATCCATTGCCAGTCATGGACCAATCAGCATGCATGTCCTCCTCTCTGAAGCCCACAAAAATCCCGGACTCAGCCAGACTCTGGCAGATGATGGGACAACCTGCCTGCAGAGACCAGCTACCCACTGTGGGTCTCCTCTCTGCTGAAAGCTGAACACTCATCAGGATGCCCTGCCTTCAGTGAGGAGCTACCCACTGTGGGTCTCCTCTGAGCTGTTCTGCCACTCAATAAAGCACGCCTTTACCATTCACACCTCCCTCTTGGCCACATTCCTCATTCAATATGGACACGGGACAAAAATTCAGGACCTGCCAAATGGCAGGACTGAAAGAAGTGTAACAGAAACAAGACTGAAACACACTCCTTGCTTGCCATATTATGGGCACCAAAAAAGAGAGAAGAAAGAGTGAGAGAAGAGCTGTGGGCCTTCAAGGAGCCCAGACCTAGGAGCTCCCTGAACCAGGGCTGTGACACTCTCTTTGGGGCTCTGTGGTTCCTGGTGTCTCTAAGCTTCCAGGCACCACTGCATGTCCCAGTGCCACCCATGAAAGCTGCTTGCAGTACACCTGGTCCGGCTGCAGCCTCACAGGGAGCCATCACCCATGCCGGTGCCTGGAACTGCCCACCCAACTGAAGCCAGCATACGTGGTCATGTGCAGTGACCAGACCTAACGATTGCTCACAAATACACCCCTCACAGCTCTGCTCTTGGTTTGTCCTTGGCGGGCATGGGATCCAGGCCGGTACTGTGAACAGAGTGCAGCCTGCCAGGCCAAGTGGGCAGAATGAGTACAGCAGGCCCCAGCAAAACTCAGGCAAAGGCAGCACTGGCCTCAGATGTTTCCAGCCAGAAAAGCAATACCTCAAGTATCCTGTGACAATATCAAAAAGCAAAATGAATTGTCAATAATAATCTTTAGTTGTCAATGTTTGTCATAAGAATACTTTTTGTTCAGAACTGTGACTTATTTCACAAAGTATTTCCAAATAATGTCTATTAATGTGTTTTCAGACATTGCTGGGACTTAGATCAAACTTAACAGTGTCCAGAACTTGTCTTACTACTTCATAAAATTAAAACAAATGTGCATAACTCCCAGCTTCTGACAGTCTTACATATCTGAAGTATATAACAATTAATGTTCCTCATAAACTCAGATGAATCAGAGAATATTTTGCAGTACCAAAGAACAAATACATATAAATACTATTACATTTACCTATTAATAGTATAATATTATGGGAGATAAATTTTACAACTAATTACAATTTCATGAGACAAGTTCAGTGAAATTCCACTCTTAAAAAGTGAAAACTTCAAAATCAAATGTTACTTGAAACCTATAATTTTTAAATAATCTCAAAACTTATCAACAGTCATTTATACTTGTGACTAATTGCTTTAAAATTTGGTTTCTCTATTCTTTTTTTGATTGTATTATTTTCTCCAGAATTGTCCAGAGATGAAGATTATTCATCTCCCCTCCATTAACATTTTATACTCAAGGGCTGATTGTAATATTATGCAAAATAGAACTCACCAAAATAGCTGAAATAAAGAGAGGGCACTAAATAATGTGTCCCAAATCACTCCAGATGTGGGAAACTTCCTTTGAAATGCCAAATGCATGGTTTTGAATGCCCTATTAATGTATATTGAGTGGGTTGATGAGTTATATTATAATATAAATTGTGAATTGTTGGATGTGCTCTTCAACTTCAGTTCTAATTACAATGTAGTCAACTCTTGATTATCCATTGTAATGAAGACACGAAGTGTAGAGATAAACAAAATCTACAGATTTTTCTCACACTTCTAAAAACCAACAGTTTTACTGTTTTTGCATGCAACCTTTATTTGCCCTCCACATTCTCTTGCCTTCTAAGCATCCTTAATTAAGTAATAAAACAAACTGAAATTGAACAGGCCTACGTTAGTATATGTCTGATATTTGAAAAAGAATAGTTAAATTTACAAGATGTTATCTGAAATTTCTGTCTCTGTAAAGGCATGGAGATTTTAAATAATAAATGAGTATGTTCCAATTATGATTCCATTGTTCCTTCATTGTTATGCATAATGATATGGACTTATGTATTCAGAGAAATAATCATGACTATTCCACATACATGCATTATATAGATAGATTTGTCCCTTTTACACAGTATTAGAAATTTGAGTATATCTGGATCTGTACTCCTCAAATATTTTTCTTTTTGTTGTTTAAATCAATTGACTATCTGGAGTAAAATACCCCAAGTCCAATTATAGGATAAACCCTAAAATAAGCCTAATAGTTTTAAAGAAAAATAACATAACTCTAAAAATGTCTACATCCTTTTTTCCTTTGAAACTAACCAGCTACGGGGGGTGAGGCTAATATTTTAATACAAATATTTTTCAAGGCTTAATTTGAAAGATTTGGCTAGCTCTTTTAATAGTCAAGAGATCAGGCAGGCATTAAGAGGTCAACATTCATTATTGTGCTGGAACCTATTTGCATGGGTTTCTGAGAGCTGATTCCTATTATTTCAGGAATTTTGCTAACAGGTTGTTTAACATTGGTGGCTTAAAATAGACAGTGGGTAGGAGTATCTACAGCACCGAAATTTGCAAAGCATAAAAATCTGAGCTTTTTGACCCCTACTTTTTTTTTTTTTTTTGAGAGTCCATTACCAGCACACACACCTGTCAGCATTAGACTTGTAAATTCCGAATTACACTTAAGGGATTTAGCAAATGTTATGCTTCCTGATCTTGTGTCACAGTTTAAATACCCATTCTTTGTTTCTCAGACCTTGTATTCCTGTCTAAAAAATAAAGTCTTTGTCTTATTCTCTTTTCTCAAGACTCTGTTTCATAAGTTCCATGCAATTAAGATCTGGGTCTATTATGCACATAAAGCTTATTATTATGCCTTCAGCAACAAACCCAATTCCTTGAATGTAGTAACCATCCAAACATATTGATGAATGAATGAATCATTTGCTCAGTACTAGATGCTCTGGGTTCTAGTCAAGATTTTACTAGCCTCCTGGCAACTAACTCCCAAGAAATAGATTCCTAGCTCCAATACTAAGCTAGCTAAGATTTATGTAAAAAAACAAAAAAAACAAAAACTCATCTGTTTGAAATCGTCTGCCTAATAGTTGAAGTTGTTCCTCTGTGGTGATGGTGTGAACAGCGTTCTGACTGTTTCCTGTGTTCAGTATATCATTACTTATTTGCCTACTGGCCTTTTATATCTCCTTGTGTCTTTATATGCTTCTCTTTAGGAGTCTGTTTTGTTGCTATCTTCAGACACACCCTAGGCTGATTGATTGATGACCATCCCTCCCAAAAGAAGAAAAATTAAAAAGAAAGCAAAAACAAAATATGAATAACAACCATAAAGCATTTCTATTTTGTTCAAGTAAATAGTGCAAGAAAATCACAATGTTACTATGCACATCTTAAGAAGAAAAAGCAGACTTTCTTCTGGTGATATTGTAAGTCTATTTTTCACTGAGAAAAATGTTCAGCAGCCACGACATGCCACTTGCCACCCCACTGAGTCTTCATTGACTTTTCTTTGCTCCTCTGCAGGCTTTACAAGAATGAAACCAAACTATCACCATTGTTATCGTGACAGAATTACCTAGGTTTTTTTCTCATCCCCGGTTACATGACACATAATTCCTCATACTGTCCATCTGACTTGATTCTGGAAACTAAGGAGTTTCTCATGAATTGTGTCACATTGCAGTAAGCATGTGAGAAGCAGTGTAAAGGATTTCAGCTTCAGTAAAAGGGAAGTAAGTGGTAAAGAAGTGATTGTAAGTGGGCAAGAAGTCAGAAAGAGGTAAAGAATAACATCATATGTATCTATAAGATAGAGAATATAATGTTACTAAATTTGATTGGCTGGGCACAGTGGCTCACACCTGTAACCTCAGCATTTTGGGAGGTCAAGGTAAGAGGATCACTTGGGCCTATGTGTTTGAGACCAGCCTGAGCAATATAGCAAGACTTTCTGACTACAGGAAAGAAAAGAAATTAGCCAGGTATCTTGGTGCACACCTGTGGTCCCGGCTACTTGGGAGACTGAGGTGGGAAAGACAGCTTGAGGCCAGGAGATTGACTGAGGCTACAGTGAGCCAAGATCAGGGCACTGCATTCCAGCCTGAGCAACAGAGCAAGACCACGTCTCAAACAAACAAACATACAAATATATATATGTACACACACACACACACACATATATGTAGTACATTGTATTCTTGCTCTTCAAGAAATATGTTCTTCTAGAGCGTATAATATACAAAAAATCTAATCTAAATATATATTTACATATTTATATTTTAAAATATACATCTTATATATTTATAAAATTATATTATACATATTTATATAAAAATAAATTTGATTATACAGATGTAAAAGAATTACGAGAATATTTGCCATGCCCATTTAAAAAAGACCATTTAAACCTGCCACAATGTAAGAAAAAAAAAAGGAGAACTATCTGAAGAAACCTCATAAATAAATAAATATGAGCTACCAGTCTTGCCAAGAAGTACTGGAGAGCATATGCTGACTCTATACCGTGTCTTAACAGAGCACGATGGCAGTCTGCTCCCACGTTGAAAAATATCTCGGAGCAGCAAAGGAAACATCTGTAGAGATTTGGACAAACCAATCACAGCTGTGCCAACATATGGCAAGCTGATTAACGTGTGTGTCATTAGTAATAATGAACTATGAGAAAATTTTATGCACATGAACTGTTTATTTTTAAAATGTAAGTCTTTCTTTCCAACTTTATTTTTTTTAATTTTTTGATCAAAAGATAAGTAAAGATATAAGAACCTCAAATTTCAAAAAATTCCAATGAAGTTTATAATTTAATGATTAGGATATTCAGATAAGCATATTCGGAATCATGACATCAGAAGACCCTCTTCCTCTAATGGGCCTTTGTATCCTTCAGGAATGACCTCTCATGGAGGCCTCTAGTATTTGGCATTTGTAAAATTTGCTCCAGAAATGTAAAGTATAGTGTTTCTCTTTTTGGATGCTAATATGGGTAATTCCTGAGATGACTTTATTTTTTGTCTCAGCAGTAGAGATCTGAACTCTTTGTTATTGAGACAGATCCATTCAACGGCAAAGAGGAAGACCTGCCTTGAGGAACGAATGCATGCATTCTCAAGAGAGGAAGTATTGCCCCAGGGGAGCATAACTAGTTCGTGGAATAAAAGCAAATCTTAGTTATTACAATGGCTGTGGTCTTCCAAAGAACCACCGTAAATAAGCGTATATATGGTATATATGTGATAGTAAAACTTCGTGGAAGTTGGGAAAGCGATTAGGAGGAAAAAAAGTTTAATAAGGCACCTTAATGGGTGATAATATGAAAAAATAAGGCTTATTAACTCTGGGTTAAGGTATCCCTAGTTCCAGATGGGAGTTGTCAATCCATGGGACTAGAACCAGCTCTCAGAACCTAAATGAAGAACAAGAATACAGTCGCACAGCTGGGAGAGCAGGTAAATGTGCAGCAGGTATTTATTTGGAGTTAATGGTGTCGTAGACATTTAGAAAGTAAAATGCACAGATCAAGAATCTCATGAAATGAGGGAGTACAGTTGCCATGTAAAATATAGCACACTCAGTAAAATTTGAATTTCAGATAAACAATAAATAATTTGGGACATATTTATACTAAAACATTATTCATTATCTTAAATCCAAATTTAACTCTGCTCTGTATTTTTATTTTAGAATTCTCTTAACTCTTTTCTGCCAAAATGCCGGTTTTCCATAGGATCAAGATGAAAATAAATCAATGATCCTAAAACCTTGTGTTCTGTCTAAATGTTCATGGTTTTTCAAAAGGCTCTATTTATTCCCAAAGTTAATATATAAGTTAAGTTACTTTTCTAAATTCAAAAAGTCTAAGCTACTAATCTACTTCATTTTCCTCCACAATCTTCTCCCTACCTCACTATCCCTGTTACCTTGGATCAATCTATCTCTGCTGATATAGAAACCACTTAGAAATAAAAATACAAAAGTACATACAGCTACAGGCACTTAAATATTTATAGTTACACCACAAGGAACTCTTAATAATCTTCTCTGTTAAGCAAGAGGACAGAGAAACATTCCATGTACTCCTCATCTACTGAAACATTGTTACAAATTTGCATTTGGTAGAAAGGTAGACAGGTAGATAAATAGAAGAAATAAAGTAATAGCGAGGTCTTGTCTCTGATCCATTGATAATACATAATACATTGTCAATCAGCTGACAATTCTCCTTCACTTTAATACCTCCATGACTTATGAATTTCTTATCATTAGAAAATCATGTATTTTCATAGGCCTGGGTTGTTCTCAGACTTTGAGAACTGCTGTTTTGCCATTTTCTTCATTTTCTCCTGATACATTCCTCCATGTCATTAATTATTACTAATATTGAGTTATAATCAACTCTTACTACCTATAGTCTGAGGACTTGCATGACTGTAAGGAATAATAACCTTTTCCTAAAACATGCAATTTAATGAGAAAATAAAATCACTGAGTGGGAATTCAGTCTGAATCAGACTTACAGTTCTAAATAGATGTACTGACGAATCATGAGAAAATTAGCTATGCCGATATCGTGAGCAATGTGCAGCGTGTAGTCAAAAAAACTAACTAAACAACCTTCTTTATTTTAGAAATTCTACACACACATTTAATGAAAGTAGGACCTATTAAATGTCAAAATTCTTTGCTCAACTAAACTGTAGTCAGCCTTTTTTGAACCTACCCCTAGACTCATCTGTGAACTACCTTGTAAACTTCAGTTTGAGCAAACAACACTGACAGGACTGTGTAGTTAATCTTCCCCTCCCTCAATAACAGATCACTCTCAATATCTGATCAGGATTTGTCACTCCCTGCGCTTAATACCTGATCACCCTGGCCTGCTTTCAGCAGGAATCCTGTTAGGTTGATTCAGCCAGAACTCCCCCCAAATACCATGTTTCCTCTTAGAAATTTTCCATCCACAGATTCCTGTTTCTTGGCTATAAGTTGCCATTGTCCCCGGTGTAGTCAGAATGGAACCCATTCTTATTCTGTGGTCTCTCTTCCCTTAATGAAATAGTCCTGAATTAAACATGTTTTCACTACTTTAACTTCTGCCCAGCTCTGGTTTCCTTTGGCACACCATTCACTCATACATTAAATAAACGGGAGGGAACATCCAGTGTTACGACATCTTTGAAAAAAACTTTTATAAAAGATAAGGGGACTAGGATCAGCAAATAAAGACAAGTCATTTATCCATTTACATCTAAAGCTTCTCTCTTAGCTTGGGGTATTTGGGCCATAATAAGAGAATATTTAGTTGCTAGTGAGAAGCTATTTAAGAGCTGCAGTAAACCAGCTTCCAAGGACACAACTATATTTCACATTTCTCAGAGATTTAAAAATAAAACAATTAAAAATTACAAAAAAAGTTATTACTTGGACTATGAAGAGCATGTAAATATGTGTTTATGTTCACAACATACCTTAAATGTTTTAATAAATGGGTAAATATTTTTGTACATTTGCTGAATTTTCACTGAAAATTGAGTCACAAAATTAAATTTGAAAAAGATCTTATAAATCTGAATATAAATCAGTAAAATATAAATTAGTGTTTCTGTGAAAGAGTCTCTAAGCCAACCTACACAGATTCTAGAAAGCACTAACAGAGCATTTTCCAGTCTGATTTGAAGAAGCTACATAACATATTGGAAAAGTTAATATATCTATTTGTCTAATATGAGTGGGGTGAATAAAAGGCATTTAAGGCGGGGCGCGGTGGCTCATGCCTGTAATCCCAGCACTTTGGGAGCCCACGGGGGTGGATCACAAGGTCAGGAGATCGAGACCATCCTGGCTAAGATGTTGAAACCCCGTCTCTACTAAAAATACAAAAAATTAATTGAGCATGGTGGCGGGCGCCTATAGTCCCAGCTACTCGAGAGGCTGAGGCAGGAGAATGGCGTGAACCAGGGAGGCGGAGCTTGCAATGAGACAAGATCAAGCCACTACACTCCAGTCTGGGTGACAGAGCGAGACTCTATCTCAAAAAAAGAAAAAAAAAAGGCATTTAAAAAAATAAGGATAACTAAGCTGAAAAAAATTATTGTATTGTTTTATAGGGCCTATGCAAAAGTCAGACATTTTCATCTAGTGATCAGTTTTACTCCTTGACACTTTCAATTCCCTTCACTCCATCTCCTCTAATTTTTAATTGAGTACACATAATTAATCCTAATACATATTAAATCTCCTTGCAATATATATTGAATACTTTCATCTTTAAAACTCATGAGCTCATTTACTCTAACAATATATTTCCTTTAATAAATACTCCTTTAATAATTAAGATAAACATGTTTATCTTCTGTACTTGAATTTTCTAAATTTCTGGTCCTGTGTATTCAACAACAAAGGGACATTCCTTTTGATGGCTGCTTAATGCGTGAGAATGACATTTACTGTACAAATTCAACCAAACAGAAAGGATTACCAGTTTTTGTAGTCATACACTTTAATAGATTCAAGACTTCCAGCATGAGGCATCACAAAGATAAGTGAGACACTGAAAAATTAAAGATTAGAAGTCCAACAAAGTTTTTTTGTTTTTGTTTTTTGTTTTTTGAGACGGAGTTTTGCTCTTGTCACTCAGGCTGCAGTGCAATGGCACGATCTCGGCTCATTGCAACTTCTTCCTCCCAGGTTCAAGCAATTCTCATGCCTCAGCCTCCTGAGTAGCTGGGATTACAGGTGCCTGCCACCACGCCCGGCTTATTATTGTATTTGTAGTAGAGACTGGGTTTCACCATGTTGGCCAGGCTAGTCTCAGACTCCTGACCTCAGGTGATCTGCCCACCTCGGCCTCCCAAACTGCTGGGATTACAGGTTGTGAGCCACCACACCTGGCCCCAACAAAGGATGTTTATGTTTCAATGTCAGGATCAATGTAAGAAGTTTAAGAAGCAAGAATATTGGAACGCAAAATAATTAGGCTTTATAATGGGGCCAACAACCTTTTTGACAATTGCCTAGAGTAACCTGAAAATGAGAACATCTTTGAGTCTGTAGATGTGATTTTGGGAAATCTATTTGAGAGTGTTATAAAGTAAAAAGAAATCCCCTACCCACATTTTATGAGGCCTAAAACATCTACTAGTTAAACCACCCTCCCAAACCGTGGTATTTCCTACTTCAATATTTTATTTATTCTGTTCTCTCTTCCTGGATTATTTTGACAACATTACTTTTCCTCACTAATTCAGTTCATCCAGGACTAAGCTCAATAATTATTCCCTCGAACAAGCCTCCATAAACTACAATATTTCAGATACTACCACATTCTTCCAAATTATGTTTTCTTCTACCTCAAGTGTATTGTGTTGACTGCCTTTTCTCATTATGATTGGCCTCAATAAGTAAACCCCTAAGGCCAGGAAGGGCCATGTTTATTCTTTTATTGCAACAGCAACAGTAAAACCCCAGGTCAATATGAGGATATTAATAAATGTTGCAATGGGCTAGGTACTGTATGTAAGAAAAGATAAGACTCTTCTGAGTCAAGACTTAGAAAACTCCAACTCATAGTAGTAAGAGTAACTCATTGTTCTAAGGGACAAAAAATACAGGAGTAAAGAAGCCAAATTTCCTGCCCTTGTTGGGTGAGGAGAGCAATAATGTTGAACAGTATATGATACCATATATGGTAATATATATTATGTCATATGTAAAACACCATATATGGTAATGTTGGATGGTGTAAGATACAGGCAAATGTGGTTGCTAATTTGTGTAAAGTTATATGAAAGTCTATAATGACATGGAACAGGACTTGAAATATTTTGGAAAATAGTGCTACAGGCAGAAAAATTGGGAAATACTGAAGTACAAAATTCCTGACTTGAGAGAACTCTTGGAAGCATTTTGAACCAAAAAAATAAAAATATAAAACTACTGCAACTGGAGTAATGTGATCCATGTTTGAAGGGAGATAGGAGGCCAAATGGTGACTATGGTTGGGACTCAAGTATTTGATTAAAGACCTAAGCTCCTGTAGGGACTGTGGTTTTCATGCTAAAGAAATGCTAAATTTTGAGGAATTTTGAATAGTTTATTGCCGCTATTGACTTACATTTTGAAAAATAACTCTAGATGCTATGTAGATGTGAAAGTCAAGCCTTCTCATATAATCGGTTGCAATCCTGTGCTAGTATACGTGCACCCAGAGCCATGGTGATGGCCCTCGGCCAAACCTAAATGAAATGTACTAATTATTGGCTGCCATATTTACTGTTTCACAGCCTTCATTGGTGATACCTCCAAGTACTAGAAAATCCAAGGCATCTAGGATCTAGCGTGGACTCTCCAGCAAACCACAGTAGCCGTATGAAAGAATGACCACACTGTTGAAAGAAAACCAAACAAACTAAAACAATAATAACAATAACAAAAAAACAAAAACCCTATCTAAAGGTCAGCAACTTCAAAGATCAAAGGTAGATAGCCCACAAAAATGAGAATCAATGCAAAAAGGCTGAAACTCAAAAAGCCAAAGAGCCTCCTTTCTTACAAATGACCTCAACACCTCTCCAGCAAACGTTCAGAACTGTGCTGACACTGATATGGCTGAAATGACAGAAACGGCTTGAGAATGTCGATAAAAATGAACTTTGCTGAGCTAAAGGAGCATGTTGTAACCGATGCAAAGACTCTAAGAATCATAGTAAAACAATGCAGGAGCTGACAAGCAAAAATAACTAATATAGAAAGAAACATAACTGACCTGATAGAGCTGAAAAACATAGTACAAAAACTTCACAACGCAATCACAAGTATTAATAGCAGAATAGACCAAGTGAAGAAAAGAATCTCAGAGTTTGAAGACTGTCTTTCTGAAATAAGACAGGCAGACAAGAATAGAGAAAAAAAGAATGAGAAGGAATGAAAAAAACCTTCGAGAAATGTGGGATTATGTAAAGAGACTGTATGTACAACTGATTGGGGTACCCAAAAGAGACAGGGAGAATGGAACCAATTTGGAAAACGTATTTCAAGATATCATCCAAGAGAGCTTCCCCAACCTAGCACGACAAGCCAACATTCAAATTCGAGAAATCCAGAGAACTGAAATAAGATACTCCATGAGAAGATCATCTCCAAAACACATAGTCATCAGATTCTCCAAGGTCAAAATGAAAGAAAAAATGATAAGGGAAGCCAGAGAGAAAGCCCAGGTCACCTACAAAGGAAAGCACATCATACTAACAGTCGACTTTTCAGTAGAAACTCTATACAAGAAGAGATTGAGAGCCAATATTCAATATTCTTAAAGAAAATAATTTCCAACCCAGAATTTTGTATCTGGCCAAATTCAGCTACAAAAGCGAAGGAGAAATAAGATATTTTTCAGACAAGCAAATGCTGAGGTAATTCATTACCACTAGTATGCAGATCAGTCACACTGGGAAGCAACCACATAAACAGGTCTGCCAAATAACCAGCTAACATCATAATGACAGGATCAAATCTACATATAACAATACTAACCTTAAATGTAAATGGGATAAATGTCCCAATTAAAATATACAGAATGACAAGCTGGGTAAAGAATCAAGACCCACTAGTATGTGTGAAGAGACCCATCTCACATGCAATGACACCCATAGGCTCAAAATAAACGGATGGAAGAAAATTGACCAAGCAAATGGAAAACAGGAAAAAGCAGGGGTTGCAATCCTAGTTTCTGACAAAACAAACTTTAAACCAACAAAAATTTAAAAAAGACAAAGAAGAGCATTACATAATAGTAAAGGGTTTATTTCAACAAGAAGAGCTAACTATCCTAAATATATATATATGCACTCAATACAAGAGCACCCAGATTCACAAAGCAAGTTCTTAGAAACCCTCAAAGAGACTTAGACTCTCACACAATAATAGTGGGAGAATTTAACACCCCACTGACCATATTAGACAGATCATCAAGGCAGAAAATTAACGGAGATATTCAGGACCTGAACCCTGGATCAAGTGGACCTGATAGTTATCTACAGAACTCCGCACCTCAAAACAACAAAATAAAGTTGATCATGTAATCAAAAGTAAAACACTCCTCAGCAAATGCAAAATAACGGAAATCGTAACAAACAGTCTCTCAGACCACAGCACAATCAAATTAGAACTCAAGATTAAGACATTTACTCAAAACCATACAACTACATGGAAATTGAACAACCTACTCCTGAATGACTTGTGGGTAAATAATGAAATTAAGACAGAAATCAAGAAGTTCATTGAAATTAGTTAGAACAAAGATACAACATATCAGAATCTCTGGGATGCAGCTAAAGTGGTGTTAAAAGGGACATTTCCACCACTAGATGCCCACATCAAAAAGCTGAAAAGATCTCAAGTTAAAAACACAACATCAAAACTAAAAGAACTAGAGAACCAAGAGCAAACAAACCCCAAAGCTAGCAGAAGACAAGAAATAACCAAGATCAGAGCTGAACTGAAGGAGATAGAGACATGAAAAATACTTCAAAAATTAATTAATTAAGGAGCTGTTTTATTTAAAAATTAATAAAATAGACCAGTAGCTAGACTAATAAAGAATAAAAAAGAGAAGATTCAAAAAAACACAATCAGAAATGATAAGGGGAATATCATCACTGACCCCACAGAAATACAAACAATCATCAGAGAATATTATAAACACTTCTAAGCACATAAACTAGAAAATCTAGAAGAAATGGATAAATTCATGGACACATATATATCCTCCCAAGACTGAACCAGGAAGAAATTGAATCCGTGAACAGAGCAATAACAAGTTTTGAAATTGAGGCAGTAATAAATAGCCTACCAATCATAAAAAGCTTAGGACCAGATGGATTCACAGCTGAATTCTATCAGAGGTACAAAGACGAGCTGGTACCATTCCTCTTGAAATTGTTTCAAAAAATTGAAAAGAATGAATTTCTCCTTATCACATTCTAGGAAGGTCAACATCATCCTTGATACCAAAACCTTGCAGAGATACAACAACAAAAAAGAGAACTTCAAGCCAATGTACTTGATGAACATCACTGTATAAATTCTGAGAAAAATACTGTCAAACCAAATCCAGCAGCTCATCAACAAACTTACCCACCACAATCAAATGGCCTTCAACCCTGGATTGCAAGGCTAGTTCAACATACACAAATCAATAAATGTGATTTATCACATAAACAGAACTAAAGACAAAAACCACATGATTATCTCAACGGGTGCAGAAAAGTCCTTCAATGAAATTCAACATCCTTTCATGTTAAAAACTCTCAGTAAACTAGGTATTGAAGGAACATATATGAAAATAATAAGAGCCACCTATGACAAACTCACAGCCAATATCATGCTGAATGGCCAAATTTGGAAGCATTCTCTTTCAAAACCTGCACAAGACAAGGTTGCACTCCCTCATAACTCCTATTCAACATAGTATTGGAAGTTCTGGCCAGAGCAATCAGGCAAGAGAAAAAAAGTAAAGAGTGTTCAGATAGGAAATAAAACTATCTGTGTTTGCAGATTACATAATCCTATATCTAGAAAACCCCATTGGCTCAGTCAAAAAGCTTCCTAAGCTGATAAACAACATTAGCAAAGTCTCAAGATACAGTATCAATGTGCAAAAATCATTAGCATTCCTATACACCAACAGCAGGCAAGCCAAGAATCTAATCATGAATGACCTCCCATTTACAACTGCCACAAAAAGAATAAAATATCTAAGAGTACAGCTAACAAAAGAAGTGAAGGAACTATTCAAGGAGAACTAGAAACCACTGCTCAAGAAATCATAGATTACACAAAAAAAATGGAAAAGCATTCTATACTCATGGATAGGAAGAATCAATATTATGAAAATGGCCATATTGCCCAAAGCAATTTATAGACTCAATTTATAGTTTATTCCCATCAAACTACCATTGACATTCTTCACGGAATTAGAAAAAACTATTTTAAAATTTGGAACCAAAAAAATGCCCAAATAGCCAAAAAATCCTAAGCAAAAAGAGCAAAGCTGGAAGCATAACGCTACCCAACTTCAAACTATACTACAGGGATACAGTAACCAAAAAAAGCATAGTACTGCTAAAAGATCAGACACATAGATCCATGGAACAGAATAAGGAACCCAAAAATAAGACCGCATGCCGACAATCATCTGATCTTCGACAAAGCTAGCAAAAACTAGCAATGGGGAAATAATTCCCTATTTAATAAATGGTACTGGGAGAATTGGATAACCATATGCAGAAAGTTGAAACTGGACCCCTTCCTTAAACCATATACAAAAATCAACTCAAGATGGATTAAAGAATTAAATGTAAAACTCAAAACTATAAAACCCTAGGGGGGAAAAAAAAAAAAAAAAAAACTTATGCAATACAATTCAGAACATAGGTACAGGCAAAGATTTCATGACTAGATGTCAAAAGCCATTGCAGCAAAAACAAAAATTGACAAATATGGAATAATTAAACTAAAGAGCTTTTGCACAGCAAAAGAAACTATCAACAGAGTAAACAGACCACCTAAAAGAATGGGAGAAAAATTTTTCAATCTCTCTCTCTGACAAAGGTCTAATATCTGCATCTATAAGGAACTTAAACAAAGTTACAAGAAAAAATACGCAATCCCATTAAAAGGTGGCCAAATGACATGAACAGACATTTCTGAAAAGAAAGCATACCTGTAGCCAACAAACCCATGTAAAAAAGCTCAACATCACTGATCATTAGAGAAATGCAAATCAAAACACAGTGAGATACCATTTCACACCAGTCAGAATGGCTATTATTAAAAAGTCAAAAACTAACAGATGCTGGCATGGTGGTGGAGAAAATGGAACACTTTTACACTGTTAGTGAGAGTATACATTGGTTCAACCATTGTGGAAGACAGCTTGGTGATTCCTCAAAGACTTAGAAGCAGAAATGTCTTTCAACCCAACAATCTCATTACTGGGTATATGCACAAAGAAATATAGATTGTTCTTTTATAAAGACATATGCACAATATGTTCATTGCAGCGTTACCCACAATATTAAAAACCTAAATGCCCATCAATCAACCTAAATGCAAATCACTGATAGACTGGATAAAGAAAATGTGGTACATATACATCATGGAATACTATGCAGCCATATAAAGGAATGGAATCATGTCCTTTGCAGAGATGTGGATAGAGCAGAGCTAGAGGCAATTAACAAGTTAATACAGGAACAGAAAGGCAAATTAACACCTCTTCTCACTTATAAGTAGGAGGTAAATGACGAGAACACGTGGAAACATTGGTGAGGAACAATGCGTACTGGTGCCTGTCATCAGATGGAAGGTAGGAGGAGGGAGAGGATCAGGAAGAATAACTAATGGATTCTGAGCCAAATACCAGGGTGATGGGATAATCTGTGCCACAAATGACCATGGCACACGTTTACCTGTGTAACAAACCTGCCCATGCTTCACATGTACCCCTGAACTTTTAAAGTTGGAATTTTTTTTAAAAAATGGAAAACAAAAAAAGAAAGTTAATACCTTGGGGGCATTCTACATGTACTGTTGTTTGCATTATTCTTATAATAACTTAGTTGATAGTCACTTCTTAAAGCACAGAAAAATTTCCACTAGTAGATAGTAATAGATATTGCTATATTTTTTAAAGCCATTATCTATAGACAAGATCTAAACATATAGGTCTGTAGAGAAGAGAGTAAATGACATGCCGCCGTTACGGGATAAGCAATATATTCTTAAAGGTGTCTTATTTAGTAATACTCTAGGGTGATGAGCAAAGAAGAGTTCAGAGGTGTCTCAATGACAATCCCAGAAGTTTCTCTGTATTCCCTTGAAACTTACAGGTTCTTAAAAGCTGTGACTTTGACATGCTCACCTCATGCTCTTGCTAAGACATATATAGGTTATATATTCATATGGAATCTTTACTCGACATAACAACATATTTTAATAAGGATGAATATACACTTCGTCGGAAAATTCCTTTCAAAGATAATCAAAAGGAAGAAAATTGTCAAGTAAGTGGTAGCTATAAATGCATAAAGCATTGTTCAGTTAAGCCATTCTAGCAGATTCAAAACACATTCTAAAAACACTCTCAAAGACATTAACATGATTTCTGAGACATGTGAGTGAACTCTCCTCTACTTTTCTTCTAAATAAGAAAAAATAAAGAGAGAGAGAGAGAGAGAGGAAAATAAAGGAACACAAAAGTGCTTTTTCAAAGGATTATTTGTTAATTGCCGCTGCAGCGTTCCTTTTTTTTTTTTTAATGAGTGAACATGAATATATAAGTCTGTATAACATGTAAAATGCTGAACACCTACACATTACTGGGATATTTGTGGCACAATGTGGTGTTGATTCAAGAAAGAGTATAATTATCATACCACTTGCTGGTATGACTTAGAACCTCAGCTGTCGTGTCCACTTAGGGATGGCTAAATTGCAAGTGAAATGGAAATTTCTGTGAACAACCTTTAGGAAAATACACTAAAGGAATAAATCAGAGTTCTGGAAGGAATATATAGCATGTCCAAATTTGGTCAAGTTGACCATTTGCTGCTAGTAGTATTTAAAAAGTTGTGGGCAACCTCTCCTGAAGCTCAAAGGATTGTGCAATATCCCGAGGCTACTAACAGTAAAATACCGTCAGCACCCTTTGGCTTAAAGGAGCAAGGGGCTAGAACAGTTTCCAAAACACGAAGAGAGAAGGCTACTGAGAATAACAGGATTTTGTTCAAGCGATGCCTAGAGGAAGAAAGTGTGTGTAGATGTGAATCCCCAACCTTTCCCCAATGTCCTGCTGTGCTCTCCTTCCTGTAAGACAGCAGGGTAGCTTATTGATGCAGTCCGTGTTGCTCATCCTCCTGGGGAACAGAGCAGGGTACAGAATATGGAAATTCAGATCGAAACTAAGGGGTGAGCAAAAGGTATCCGGCAGAGTAAGAAATAATGTCAAGAAATGGAGAAGATGTATTTAGGAAACAAAGAGACAAACAAATCAGAAACAATTATATGTTCTGCTAGGGAAAATATAGGAATATATAGTGAATCCCAGAATACCTTGCTTTGTTGGTTATATTATTGCTGCTGATATTTATTTGTTTGATTTTAGCTTTTTCTTAAAAATGAAAGGCATTTTCCAGAACATTTTTGGACCAATATAGCTGGAGTTATTTCAAAATGCTGGTTCTATTCAGTGTGATAAGAATTTCCCCAAGCTGTAGAAATATGTATTATCTCTACTAAATTTTAAAAGAAAGATGAAGCCAAAAAATGCTATAAGAAATTACGCATTCCTTAGGCAGGATTTTGGAGGACTGTTTCAGTGTTTCTTGTTGTTTAGGGTGGCTTAAAGCCACAATAACTTATTATTTGTCATGACTCTGTCAGGTGACAGGGCTCACTTGGGCAGTTCTGCTCCATATGGTGTATTTGAGGTTAAGTTATGGGGTTTTAACAGCTTACAGCTCAACTACAGCTGGAATCTACACAATGGCCTCTTGTCTTCTATGGCCTCTCTTCACATGGTCTCTCATCTCTCATTCTAGACTGAGTTTTATTACATAATATACACCGGTTGTTAAGAAGGAACATTCCAAGGACACAAGCCCCAGTGTGTAAGTGTCTATCAGGTCTTTGTTAACATCATTCTTGATAATGTCTCATAGGTCAAATGAAATCTTATGACCAAACCCAGAGTTGTAAGAAAGACTCTAGGAAGGAAGCATCGTTCAGTGTGGGCTGTCTATGTAAAAGTCGAACAAAGGATGTACTTACATGACATCACATATTTATACCACACGTTTTTATGAATACCAAACACACTGATTTACACTGACTATATTAAAATTATAAAGATTAAATCCATGTGTTCAAGTAATTTGCAAGGCATAGAATGGGACAAACACTTTCCGTAAAATTCTATAATAGGATTGCATATGAACTGTTGAGAGAAACCTGAATATGGGACCATAATCTTGATCTGGGAAGTGGAGTTGGGGAAACAAAATCCATTTTTTTTCTGTGTCTTGAGGAATGTAGATCTTCATGAGTTATAGGAGGGAAAAATTAAGATATTTCCAGGAGAAAGATGAAAAAAGCATGGTGACATGACTATTAATTATGTATTTGAGAAAAGGTGAGATCTGTTAGACAAGAAAAGGAATTATATGAAGTATGATGGGGCTGAAAAGGAAGGTTCAGTCCAGCCATGAAAATGTTGGAAATGCCCAACTTCTGCAATACATAAGAGAATGATACATTAGATGTCTGATAACTGAAGACAGTGTGGGATCCATGGTATTGTCATTATCAGAGAGAGAATATTCAGGTTAATCATATAAGACAGGAGCTACCCAGGTGGGAACGAGGCATGTAGATGTGTTCATGAACAAGAACACATCTTGAAATTACATTGGGGAGGAGCTAATGTCTTGACAGGAAGACAGATATATGTGTAAGATCAAAGTTATGAGGCAAAGGAGTAATACAAATCATAAAAACAGAGATAATGGAGCCCTATTACTACAAAATGTATATAAATCATGGATACAGAATTTAGTAGAGAATTGTCAACTTCTTGTAAGTTTCTCTAAAACTTAAGTTTTTCATTAGTAATTTGGACCAATGATAATATATATTATCGCTTTAATATTTAATGTAAACTATATATAATTATATATAATATATGCTCATACAATATATGTAGTTATGCATGTATCATGTATATATAATTATATGAATATTATAATTATATGTCATAATTATTGCATAATTATGTAATGTATTACACGTATAATATACAATTATAATGTATAGTATTGACATATAATATATAATTATATATTATATATGTATATACATTATATACACCTATACATTATTTATATGTCTATATTATAATATACATTATATATTACATAAAATGTATTATATATAATATTTACATCATACATTATATAATATATGATATAAATATTACATATTATGTAATATATAATATGTTTATATATGTAATATATAATATTCATATTATATTATATATTGTGTAATATATATTTTTTAAAATATATAATATTTGTTATATTATATATTACATAATTAGCAAGATAAAAATATTAACTGTCCTGACATCTAATTTTTTTTAAGCTTCAAGAAATGATAATACAATTATATTATCTCTTTCTTTTGACTCCTTTCAACTTTTGGCACCTTTAAGGTAATAGGTGCTGCCTTGCAGAGAAAGATGAAATGCGAGTATAAATATTATATATAATATGTATACATATTATAATATATATAAGTGTTTAGTGAAGTGCTTGTCAAATTGTAGGTGTTTAGTAAATGGTAGTAACTGTTATTTTCTCCTTCTTAATCCAATAACTAATAGATACCTCATCAAGCTTTCTATAATCATTAATTCTAATTCCAATAGTACAGTACAAATTAACTACTGTTATTTATGTTCTTTGTACAAACAAAATCAGTACCAGAAACTCATTTTTCTAACTTAAGTGCATAAAGAAAGTTAATTTAAAAACCTAACATTCAGCTCTCCCTAATTTAAAAGTCTGGTTAGCTATTAAATTCTGCCACAATGTAGATAGAATGTATAGAGAAAAAAAAGCCAGTTTATTAGGTTTAAATTGTTGGGTAAATATGAACTATTTAATTCTCAGCCCACTAATTTTCTGCAAGTGCTGAGTCTGCTTTTTAACAAAGGAAACATCTTAGTGAAGCTGCTACCCAAAGTAAACAGAGAACCTAAAAGGAATACAATGTCCTTGGGTAGAGAACTATCACTTCTGAATGTATTAAGTTTGGGGGTATCTGATAATTCATTTGGAGAAAATAGCATGCCTTCGTAAATATAAATCTGAGTCACCAGAGAGCACATTAAAGGGAAACATGCAGAGCACAAACTAAAGATCTTCACCACGCTGGTAGAAACACTGTAAAAGATCAAGGCCTACTTATTAAGTACAGGCTTGTGCATTCTGTGGGCTGAATGTCGATGTTGGCCTTTGGACACTCTGGGGGAATTTTAAAGAAGGGAATAGGGATAGAAAGAATGTTAAATATGATCTCCTTTGGAGAGCTCATCCATGCCTTTTCTTACCCTCCCTTCATCTTTCTCTGTAAGACAGCACCTCTTACCTTAAAGGAGCCAAAAGTTGAAAGGAGTCAAAAGAAAGACAGAATATAATTACATTATCATTTCCTGAAGCTTAAAAAAAATTAGATGTCTGTACAGTCAATATTTTTCTCTTGCTAATGCCATGCTACCTAATATTGTATGTTACCATTTATTTCATTTAATACTTCAAACGGTCTAGTAACGAAATGCCCACTATGCCTTGCTTATATCTCCTCAAATACCACCATGAACTTCTCACTCATTATACTTCAGTCAGATTGCATTTCTCACCAGCTTGTCCCTAGATTCAGGTCTGTCATATTGCTGTTCCCGCCACTTAGGAAACTTCCCCAGTGTTTGCATGGATAACACTCTTCATTCGGTTAATGACTCAGCCATCTCTTCTGCAAATATTTTCTTGATGATTTCATCTTAATGACCCCTCCACTCTTACCCACAAAATTTTCATCTTTCATTTCATCCTTTTTCAAAATGTCTTCATTCTACAAATCACTGCCTGAAATTACCTTGTTTCAATCACGTCTACTCATTTATTATTATTTGCTTCCCCAGATTAGAAGGTAGAGTCCATGGGATTAGAACCTTGCTTTCCTTGCTCTTCGCTGTGGTTCTGGTGCTCAGTAGAGGGAGCACGTGGCATAACAGCAACAATAATATATGCTTGTTGCATTAAAGGATGGCTTTCCGCTGTAGCTAATAATAATTTTAAAAAGCCAAGCCATAGTAAAAATAAATGTATTGTGAAATATAAAAGAGGTGATACTATGTAAGAGCAGAGACGTTAGCAAATTTTTTTCTGTAAAGAACTAGATTATAAATATTTGGGTTCTGAGGGCCTTGTAGTTTCTCATAGCTACTAAACTCTACCATTGTGGCTTGATTGTATTTCAATAAAACATTGCTTACAAATACAGACAATGGACCACAGTTTGCTAAATTCAGTTGTAGGGTATGGAAATAATGCCCTGACATTTGTGCATAAGTAAAAAGTGCTGAATTAACTTAAAATGTGCCAGTAGCTGTGATAAATCTGTACCTGAGGAATCAATTTTTTCCTGACTCTCTTTTACCCTATTCCAAATAACCAAAAATATATGCAGTTTATGTTTAGACAGGTGGTTCTATTAATGTGTGTTTTGTAATAGAATATAATACTTTTCCCATAAATATAACACTCTTTAAGTCAGCTAATCAGTTACAAGCAGACATTAAAACCTACCTACGTTTGTTATTCGCCCTTCCATTGCTCTCCTATCCTAGTTACTAAGTTAGTTTTTCCATGTATTTAGTTATGAACATTCAGAAGAATTATTTAGATGAAGTACTATGCAGATTTTGGCTTTAAATTCACAGCTTCAGTAGGAAGCATTCACAGAACAGAAATAGTATGTTGTACTCTCAGCCAATGCAATTTTTCTTGCATGTAAATAATTACTGTTTATTAATTTCTTTGGCTCCATCTACCTAGCTTCATGTTAAAAAAAAAATCAAGGTTCATAGTGCCACAAAACACTATGAAATAATTGAGACAAGCATTTCACCTCATTAAAGAATATTGCATCAATGACTCAAAAATCACAAAGCTTCAATAACATAATTGACATCTTCTGCTTGATTATTTGAAAATAATACAGAAAATGTAATAACTGAAAATCCCTGAAAACAAAAGAGTTTTGGATTTTTTTAATCAACTGTGAATTCTGCTAACAGCTGATTAAAATGTTCATCAAATATTATCATATCTTTGAATGAAATTATTGATTTAATATTATTTAACAAGTTAATCTTGTGTACATTTAAAATCCATGCTTCAGATGATCTTACTGCTATTTCCAAAATCTGATGCAGGTAAAATTTTCCTCTTTTCCAGGGGACTTTATTTATCTTGATGATTGATGATTATAGACTTGGATTACACTCTGTTACACTGCTAAATGTTATCTTTGACACTGACATGTATATCTTTTATTTACACATTATAAATATGGCTTATTTTCTGAAATTCAAAGAATATTTCATTTGATCATGCATATTATTCATATTTGAGTGAGGAAATATTCTCTAAGTTTGTTCTTCAGGCAGATTGATTCTTTTTACTGAAAATTTGTTGTTTTGCCAGTGTTTTCCAAAGGTCCATTTAATAGTTCATTAAATGGCAATAATTCATATGAATTTCAGCAAAGACTTTAATCTGCCAGATGGTTTATAACATAGTTGACTTCAGCCATTTAGAATATTATTTATAAACATTT
Organism: Papio anubis; assembly: GCF_008728515.1. Classification (NCBI taxonomy): domain Eukaryota; kingdom Metazoa; phylum Chordata; class Mammalia; order Primates; family Cercopithecidae; genus Papio; species Papio anubis. Next base: position 170,332,548 of record NC_044976.1, read on the forward strand.
GTCATCTTAAATCTTATCATGAATCTTTTTCATGCAACAATTTTTCTTCGCAAGAAATCAGTTTCTTACATGTTCCTAATTCTTTCTGAGCTAGTTCTTGCTTCTGCAAGCTCATTAGTTTTTCCTAAGTACATTTGCAGAGTAAAGACAAAGTTTCATGTAAAAAACATCATCATATAACCCTTAAGCTAGTTTTATCCCATTTGTACTATAATAATTAACCACGACCTCAAGAGTTCAGAGATGTAAGCGATAGGAATCACATTTTTAAAAATGTAAAATCCCATTTTTAATAAAAAAGGTGTATGTAACTAATGTTAAATACTTTATAAAAATGTGTTGCTTAGTGAAAGATATATCTTCATATATGGAACAGCCAATAATAATATACCTACTATTGGTAATTAAACTATTAGAATCTGAGGTTACTCTTAGGCAAGGTAAATTGTTCCGAGTTTTATTAACTGAGAATTCAGGTTCTGTGTGGATACTTATTTAGTTGTATTACTTATTTAGATACTTATTTGTTATATTTATTACTTATTTAGATATTTATTTATTGTAAGTCAGCATTGTCAGTGAAATGGAATACATTTTAATAAAAAATGCAGATTTGCTGACTATAAGCAAATAGCAAGTAAATTACTATGTTGAAGTATGGTTTTATCAGAGTCCTGGAAAACCGAGTTCCAAAAATTAATGTACATAATGCTATATTATTTTAAATATGACAGAATGTGTAACTGATCAGTTCATAGTCCAAAGAGTATTTTTAAAATTGATGCATTTTAGGACTAATATTCTACATGTTTATTTAGCGAATTTTCGGTGATTGCATAGAACCTGTACCCACAAAAGACTTAGAGACATATGCTTGAAGTGATAAGGAACAGAAAACTTTGCCTGCCCTCTGTTTACCTGATGACTTTTGCTGAAGAAAATTGCAGCACAAATATTTTAGTTTCCTTAGACATGTTACAGACTATGCCATCAACTGGGAAAACAATCATACATTTTAATATTTTATAGGTATATACAAATAAATATATAATGGGCTATTTCAATAAACTCCTGCAAACATGTTTATCTCCAATATTTAGCAGAAATTTTTAAATTCAAAGTTTAAAAATTCTAAGCATATTATTAGAGGAGGTTTTTTTTAACTTTCAAAATTATTAGAGTTTTTCTGCAAAGTCTGGACTCTCAAACTTGCCTATTTGTTTACTATTATTTGTTCCTCAAGTTTGATACCACCTGGTTGGAGCCAATTATTTTTAGCATAACCTTACAGATTAGAGCTATCCTAGCAAACATTCCAGTCTTTTCTTTCTAGGTTACCAACCTGGACATGTCTATCTCTATTATATGAGAATGGCAAAAAAGTTTTTAAGCATATCTCTTTCATTAAATATTGTACTCAGGGTCTATATGTGAAAACGTTTGTGAGGAAGAAAGAATACTATGTTGATTTTATTACATTTTATTTAGATATTGCCTTCAGGGAAATTAGTAAATTATGGACAAGGGTGATATTACAAATATGTAACAACCAATCAAAGTTGACACTATTATGTACCTAGATGGCTGCATATTAGCTGAATAACAGCCATAACTACCTGGAATAAATTCATGAGCTCATGCAACTCCTCTAAATATTGATAGTCATAAAAACCTGTACCCTTAAAACATCACATATTCTGTGGTGGTTTTCTTCCTCCCAATTTGTTTTTTTGTTTTTTGTTTTTTGTTTGGATAAGATAGATAGATAGATAGATAGATAGACACCATATTCCTGAGGTAGAAATAACTCATAGATTCCAAATGTCAAATGTCTGGGGTCTCATTTCCAGTCTTCATCTTGTAGCCATGTACTCCTCTGTCTCAATAAATTAAAGGAAATACTCAACTTTTGGAATTAGATCTGTGATACAGCAGAACTGCAACATCTTCTCTCACATTTCATGCCTTCTTCTGAGCCCTCCTAACTGTTCCAACCTCTGTCTGTTACCCAGTTCCAAAGCTACTTCCACATTTTCAGGTTTTTTTTGAGACGGAATCTCGCTCTGTCGCCCAGTCTGGAGTGCAGTGGCGCGATGGGCTCACTGTACACTCCACCTTCCGGGTTCAGGTCATTCTCCTGCCTCAGCCTCCCGAGTAACTGGGACTACAGGCGCCTACCACCAAGCCCGGCTAATTTTTGTTTGTTTGTTTTGTATTTCTAGTAAAGACGGGGTTTTGCCATGTTAGCCAGGATGGTCTTGATCTCCATTTTCAGGTATCTTTATAGTAATGCCTACTTCTCTGGTACCAATATTCTGCATCAGTCAATTTTCACACTGCTTTAAAGAACTACCTGAGACTGGGTAATTTATGAATAAAAGAGGTTTAATAGACTCACAGTTCTGCAGGCCATACAGGAAGCATGGCTGGGAGATCTCAGGAAACTTACAGTCTTGGTGGAAGGAGAAGCAGGCACAAGCTTTACATAGTAGAGCAGGAGAGAGAGAGAGCAAAGGGGGAAGTGTCACACACGTTTAAACCATCAGGTGTTATGAGAACTCACTATCACAGTAACAGCAAGAGGGAAATTCATCCAATCACCTCCTACCTAGTTCCTCCCCCAACATTAGGAATTACAATTCAACATGAGATTTGGATGGGGACATATAGCCAACTATATCAGGGACTAACATCCAAACTATATTAGACAGTTAGTTAACCTCTTTAATTTTAACCACTTATTGGAATCACAGTTAACTTTTCTTGCAAAAAGTTTGACTATTTGAAAAAATACACTAAAAAAAAGCTAAAACAGTTCTCACTTTATTTCCTGCATTTTATATTTTCCTTTCTGACACATATGATAAGGATTATGGTAGGAAATAATCAGACAAAAAACATAATTCACATGTCTGAGTGTGTTGCTAGACATATTTTTTTTTTTCTTTTTTTTTTTTTGAGATGGAGTCTCGCTCTGTCGCCCAGGCTAGAGTGCAGTGGCCGGATCTCAGCTCACTGCAAGTCCCGCCTCCTGGGTTCACGCCATTCTCCTGCCTCAGCCTCCCGAGTAGCTGGGACTACAGGCGCCCGCCACCTCGCCCGGCTAATTTTTTGTATTTTTTAGTAGAGACGGGGTTTCACCGTGTTAGCCAGGATGGTCTCGATCTCCTGACCTCGTGATCCACCCGTCTCAGCCTCCCAAAGTGCTGGGATTACAGGCTTGAGCCACCGCGCCCGGCTGCTAGACATATTTTTTCAACTTCTTTTTGTAAGTTCAGTGAGTACATGTGCAGATTTGTTACATGGGCAAAATGCATGTCCCTTGGGTTTGGTGTACAAATGACTTCATTACCCAGGTAGTGAACATGGTACTCGATAGGTAGTTTTTTGATCTTCGCCCTCCTCCCACCCTCCACCCTCAAGTAGGCCCTGTTGTCTATCATTCCCCTCTTTGCACCCATGCATACTTAATATATAGCTCCCTCTTATAATTAAGAACATGTAGGATTTGGTTTTCTGTTTCTATGTTAATTTATTTAGGATAATGGCTTTCATTTACATCCATGTTGTTGCAAAAACATGATTTTTGTTCTTATGTATGGCTGCATAGTATTTCTTGGTATGTATTTACCACATATTCTTTATCCAGTCTACTCTCAATGGGCATCTATGTTGATTCCACGTCATTGTCATTGTGAATAGTGTTGTGATGAACATTTGAGCATGCATCTTCTTGGTAAAATGATTTATGTTCCTTTGGTTATATGAGATTGCTGGGTTATGTAGTAGTTCTGTTTTAGACTATTTGGGAAATGGCTTCCCACAATGAATGAACTAATTTATAGTCCCAGCATCAGCATAAAAGCATTCCCTTTTCTCTGCAACCTTGCTAGCCTCTGATATTTTCTGACTTTTTAATAATAGCCATTCTGACTGGTGTGAGATGATATCTCATTGTGGTTCTGATTCGTATTTCTCTGATGATTGGTGATGTTGAACATGTTTTCATATACTTGTTGGCCATGTATAAATATTCTTATTTAAATTGTTCCCATCTTAATTTTGACCAATATAAAAATTTGAATCTTCTACTGAGTACTTCCTTACATGACAATGAATAATTAGAAGCAAATGTATTATTACATAACACTTTTAGGTATTTTAAAACAAAACTTTAACTTTTTCTATAAATTATTCTTGCTGAAGATTACTGTGATTCTTGCGTTTTTTCTTTTCAGAAACATTCTAAAACATAATAGGCAAGAAAAAGTTGCTACAGACACAAGAAATTCTTATCAGATAATGGGCATAGTTTGGGTCGGATACTAACAAAACATTTACATTGATGTTAAAGAAGGAATAGATGAGCTATATTTAAAATGTGTGAGTATTACATATTTATTGGTAACATAAGACACACTGTAGTCATTTTCTTAAAAGGGTATTTGAAGTTCAGTAGCAATCCTACAAATTGATAAAATTTTATTGTAAATAAACATGTCTGAGCACTAAAATTCAATTTAATAACTCTCCAGATGGGATCACTTTTAAAGTAAGTTAATTGGAAGTGTAGCTCAATACATTCCATTTAGTTCAGTGTTGAACTCTTGTGACCAAATGAATAATTGAGCCACAGATAGTGATGGCTCATTAAATGATAAAGCAAATCAAAATAATTAATAATTTTTCTACATGATTTATATCAAAATGTGTTATGTCTAAAGTGTGTATGTGTGTATGTGTACAAAACAGTTTCAAAACCCAAAAACTAAACAGAACAATTACATGACATTCACTCTTATATCTAGATCCAACATCATGTCTCATGTTCAAAATACATTCAACTAGATACATTCTAGAACTGTATTAATAATTTCAATAATTTTACAATGTTTTCTGCAATATTGGGTGTAGGAAGTTGTGGAAGCTTTAAAAATTGCACTATATCGCATTAAGTTCAGAGATTCTTTTGTGTGGTAAGCAAATTTTCAGAACTCACAAAACAGATAATAAAGTAAAATGCTATCATATACTGCAACTTACTCTGTAATCTTAAATCAGATACAAGAAACTATTGCAAAAATGCCTTTACAGAGATTAAATATTTATATGAACATCTATATCTTACTGAAAGTAACATCATTAAATTCTTTGAATAATTCACATGTTCAGATACAAGAATGTGAATATAATATTGGGATGTAAACCAGTAAACGTATTTTACACAATTTGCAAATAACAGATGTCTTCTTATTTACTCTTTATTCCATGTCCTTGGAAGAACACGATACTTCCAGCTTTTCCCATTTTATTTAATGAGTTTAATTTTGCTGCTTTTTTCCTTTTATTATTGTGGCATATCACTTGGGAGTGACTTTATTTTGTACTAAAACAGGGTTCATTTAAATTTATCATCTTCTATCCGTAAGAATTAGTGTTTTCATAGAAAGAGTTTACAACGCATAGACACCAATCCTCCCATTGTTCTTTATTTTACTGAGAAAGACACAGAAACTGGGCATCTGCAGCCTCTCCCTAGCTAGAACATAGCTCCATCATTCTCCTACAAATTGTATAATGTAAAATTAATTGAAAGGAAAAATGTGATTAGGGAAGTCACTCTGATTCCCTTAATTTCCAGTTTCCTTCATGGGCAAATTTTATTTTTCTATATCCCTTTAGAATCTGGTTTTTGTGTTCAGTTGAAAAAAAAGTGTGGATTAAAACATTTTTCAAAGACTTTCCCCAAAAAAGAGGAAAAAGATAAATGTATTATTCACTGAAAGAAGATATAGAAAAGATTCTTCTTATGAGTCTTATCTTTTAACTGGAGGGAAAAAGTTTTCTAAAAATAACACCACCCTTGACGCCCTCTGTCCCAACCCACTAAAGCCTGCTTCATCTAGTACCTCTGAATCTCATAGTGACCCCTAACTGTAAGTGGGTCTGGAAAACAGCTTACCTTTCTATGCAACTGTATAGTAGGTGTCAAACAGAAAGCTTGTTTAGTTGGCCTAGCAACAGGATTCTTCACAACTTTATTGAGTCCAGTACATCCAGCAAGTTAGTGTCTAAACATCCTTGCCTGCAGAACATCTCTCCTGCTCCGTTGCCTGGGTTAGGTTCTCTATTCTTCTATTCTGTGATTCTATATTATGTTGAAATTATATTGTCATAACATTTTAACAGTAAATCATAATGACTTATTTGTCAATCTTTCATTAATTACTAAGCATCATAAAAAAACATTGTTTACTACTAAATAATTGGAGCTAAGAATAGACTGAACACAAAATAGTCATTGAATACATGTTTTCCAGAAAGAATGAAAAAATTAAAACTGAATAGCTATTTTAAATATCTGGAATATATTAAGTACTTAGTAATTATACCTTCTTTCCTTTTTCTGTAACTCTTTTTTTCTTTTCTACATTATCGTTGAAACATTAAGAGAAATGTTGAAAAGCTTAAACTTTTTAGTGGTATCTGAAGAAGCATATTTTGAGTTGTGTTTGTTTATAATGTAATTTTGATTCAGAATTCAAACTGTGTTTCTAGTTTCAAATCTTACTTATTGGGAAAATAGAGACACTCAACACATAAAGTTATAGAGTATAAACAAGATAATCTGGAAAAAAATTACTGACCTCTATCTCTAACATTACATAAGTAACAAATACACATGAGACCTTTTTTATATTAGCTTTACGTGCAACTCTCCATTAATGTAGACCCAACAACTTAAATGGACAACTTACCATTTAGTCGATATAACATTGACATTATTTATCTAGAAAATGTTACTTTTTGGGGAACAGCTGAACTGGGGGTGAACTCAGAAGAGTAATCAATGATTTGTCCTTAGAGAGACAATTCCAGAAGAATAAATTCTGAGGATTAATCTATTCTTAGAGTTGTATAATTATTAGTAACCTGAACAAAGCAATTGGAAATTTGCTCATCAGTTTTTGCAGATGATATTAAATGAGACAAGTTTGTTAATGACCCTGAAAGTGAGAAGTTAAATTTTAAACAAATTTAACAAATTGTAAATGAGTTCCTTTCCTAACACTTAAATGAATAATACATTCATGATGCCATCTTTTTTACAACAAGAAAGACACAAAAAGGTAGAGGGTATGGAAATACTAGCCAGGAAGAAGCACAGAATAGAATTAAAGTCATAATTGGGTATAAGCAGAAAAACTGAGTTAGTGATTTACCCTTTTATTTAAAAAAATTAATGAATTCCTCTAAGTAAATATTGCATTAAAGATGATATTGGTAAGATTACCCAAACTAACCAAAAGGACTAAGCTAACATGTTACTTTGTATTAGTATTCCATCAGTAACATAATATATCAAAACCATTCATAATTCAATCATTTTTGGCAGAAAGTTGACCAGAAAGTTTATAAATATTGAATTACCAAGAGCATTATTTAAAATAAAATTTATATCGGATTTTTCATGATGATTCTTATTCTTTGTACGCATTATAACTTCAGATATTATTAAAGACATGACACATTTTTTTTTTTTTTTGAGACGGAGCTTCTCTGTGTCACCCAGGCTGGAGTTCAGTGGTACAAAAATAAATTTTAAAGAAAAATTTAAAAGCCAAGAATGCAAAGTTCATTCTCAATGATTGTTTTAGGTAATATTTCTAGTTACGTGATATTGAATACATTAATTTATAAACTCACTGGACTTAGTAGTAAACAGTTATAAGCCTCACTTGATTTATCTTATTTAACAATAAAAGGATATAATTCACATGCTTTTTGGTAAGTAGTTATTTTTCCTGCTATAGTAACAGTGGCTAAACTAATGTACAAAGGAAATAAGGCAAGAAATAAAAATATATACCTCTTCTGACAAAGACTATTGAGAGACATAAGGTAAGATTCTGATGGACAGAATCTTCCTTATGTTGTGTTTTTGAACCTGGTATACAGTCTACTCTTCCTTTTCTTCCCTTCCTTTCTTTTCCTTTTTCCTTCTTTCCTCTTTCCTCCCTTTTTCTTTCTTATTGTGATTTTAAATGTTGATTTCAATTAGGGGCCACAATAGCACTATTTCATGAAGTCAGATGTGTATCTGCTATCACATTTCTTCAGAAACCTTCCTTTTCTACCCTGGGTACATATTATACATTTATTTAATAAAAATATAGAATATGATTTTATGTATATATTCATGGATAGCTTTACTAAAAATACAAATAATAGGAGCAAAAGGTCCATTTCACATTGGAGATAAAATGTTTACTCAGGCAAAAAAAGTATGCATAAAAGCAGCGAAAATCCAAATGCCAAAACATTATTAAAGTATTGGAGCATTGACAACTTAGTTTCTTAGGAATTGGGCTGCAATTGAAATTGTGCATATGCCTGGCGGAGAAGAAAAAATTGCATGACACTTAAATCAGTTTCAGATGAGATATGCCAGATGCCAAATGCCAGGTGAAATATAACTATCAGTTGCAAATCAACTTAGTGGGATGCTTTCTAGAATTATTTTTAAGAAATAGAAGGCAATAGAAAATATCAGAGTTCATAAAAGTTAATAATGGTGAAAATCACTTAGTGAAATTTTTATTTAAGTGTGTGTGTGCGCGCTCAATTATGTGTGTTTACATGGGTGTCTGTGTGTGTACACTAGGATATTACATAAAATGTATAAAGTGTGAATTATAGTTAAATAATAAAAGCTAGCACTTTATATAATGAGTAAGCTATGGGGTTGGGGAAGGTACCACAAACTTAAATGACCAGATCTGTGAACTCAGAGCAAGAGCTCACTTATCACCAAGGGGGTGGCCCAAGCCATTCATGAGGGATTCGCCACCATGATCCAAACACCTCCCAGCAGGGTAGACTTCCACATTGGGGATTACATTTCAACATGATATTTGGGTGGGGACAAATATTCAAACTGCATTAACTAGATACTATTTGCATTCCCATTATTCCTATAAATAGAATCTCTGACATTAGAATCATAGGCCTTTAAGAATTGCTTAAGCAGATCCTGAATTCCACCAGAACAGTTAATGCCGACTAGGTTAAAGACCTCTACAGAGAAACAAAATCCGTAGGAGAATTCAATTTCTTCACCTCCTTGTCCCATGACTTTACCCAGCATTCTGATTAATCAGAAATCTCAATACTTTGGGTCATTCTAAAACTCTGATAAACCCGAGCTCCAAACTCCTTGGAGAGACAGAGTTGAGATTTCCTTCCAGCTCCTCATTTGGCCATCCTACAATTAAACTTCTTTATCTGCTACAACCCAGTGTCTCCATGTATTTATTTGACATGTGCATTATGAAATGGACATATTACAGTTATAATTGCTCCCATATTTTACATTGGGTTACTAGTATTTCTGAAGTTGTCCTTTCTTCAGAATCTTGAGGTGTGTAGCTAGTCTCATTTTTTCTCTACTTATGGGTTCTAACATTCATTTCTGTTTCTAACATATATATTACTCTAAATTTATCCAGTGGGGTAATCTACAATGAGATATCATAAATGCCATATATCATTTAAACAGACCCTACCTGACTAGTCTAATTCCACACAAGGTAAGTAATTTAAACAGACCCTATCCTGAGTAACCTAATTCCACACAAGAATTCACACAACATCTAAACCAGGCCTTGAATCTACCTATTAGGGGCTACCTGTATTCTGTCTAGTTTACATCATCATATCTGAATCATATTTAGTGCTGTGATTTTATGGACATTCTTCTGAAGCACCCAGCCTGTCCTCCAAGGAAAGATAAACAATTAAGGCCTATAGAACTCCCATGTTAAACTGTAGCATCAGTTAGCATAATTTAATATATTCTCTCATGAGAAAAAAATCGTCAGAATTTCTTTCTTTTAGGAGAAATAAATCTTCGAAAGATGTTTTTTTCAGAAAGTTCCAGAAGATGCACCAAAATATGTAATTTATAGAAGCCTATGCAAATATACAGAGAAAGATACTAGTTGGATTTATGGAGACACATTTTTTTAAGTCTAATTTCTTCTTTGCTCTGTTCAATGTCTTATGGTCTGTGTATTCATTTGTTTATTTCTTCATTCCTTTTATACAAGTGGTCTATACACTTACAATTCAAGCTTAGGACCCACACTGAAAGACTCCACATCTTAGGATCACTTGAATAAGCTACTGTTACTGATCAGCTATACTCCTGGCCTCTCCATCACCTATTATTCATAAATAGAGTGGCATTGGTATGTCAATAAAACTCTGATAAAAATATTGAACAATTTATTGAATTATTGAAGTATTAATTTAACGGGGATTTTTTAGACTAATAATGCCACATAGGTTGATGGGAATTATACTGTGGGGTTTTTACATATTTTATATTTTGTAGAATGGCAGTGAGAGACTGCATTGCAAAACTGAGAAACTGCCCATTTTAAACATAATAGGTAACCTAGTAGGAAGCTGGATAGATAATATGAACAATGATGGTTGTGAAAGATACAGTATGAGGACACGTCTAACGGTGTATACATATCCTCGCTCATGATCTTATGCTAGGTGCCACATCCCTCCACTTTAGAAAAGTTGAAGGAACCCTACTGAGGGACATTTTCAAAATCTGTTATATCATTCAATCATTTTGTAGATAGTGCAGTCTATTTTCAGACATCTACTGGTAATCTGAGAAAGGCTGACGCAACAACTGACATTCTGCTGGGAGGTATTTGGTGAATGTTAAAATCTTTGTTTTGAATAGGTTAGCAATTGCAAAGTTGAAGGACATGAAGTTAAACAATACAGTCTTATCAGAAGAGATTCTGACTGAACTTATTGTAAACCTGGATACTCAGATAAGTAGTTTATCTGAATTTCAGCACATTTCCTTTGCCATATAGTATGCTATTGGGAGATAGCTCTTCACTTGTTTCTTAAATTTCTGCTTGTCTTCTAAGCAGAAGCCCTAATAACCTTTGTCACAGAGTATTAACATGTTTTCAATGATTTCTATAAAGTAAAGGACAGGTTTGTTTACTGTCTAGTACAATAAAGATGATGTGTTCACCTGGAGCAAAATTAAGAGGTTAGCTTGCAGCCTGTTATAAAATATGGGGGTTTCCTAAGCTTGGGTTATGTTGATCTGTGACATAGACACACTGTGTGTATAACATTCACCCTGACCTCTCTATGTTGCTCCCATGAGGCTTGGAGCATCGGGGGAGTCAGTCAGTAAGTTAAATTTATGCTGCTTGTCATTCTGTGACTAATAATCCCCTTTGTCTCTGACCCAAGTGTCTCATGCCTTCTGCTAGTATCCAGGAAGCTTTTGTTTCAATATCTCAGATTCATGTAAGATATGATTTGGAATGAACTGAAGTATAGGAACTCAAGGCAGTGATTCTGATGGTTATGACATAAATTGCAAAATATATTAGTGTCACACTCACTTTATTTCCTGATACTGGCTCATTTAGGGACTAAGCAGTGTCAATATAGAGGCTCTAGAAAAGTATAACACAGATCTCACTGCTGACCACTTTATGGTTACTATTCAAATGATACAAATGGGAGAACAAATCAAATCAATTCTTCATAAGCATGCAGGAGTCAGTACTGCCCTGAGGTTTTGGGAACTATGGCAAAGGCACTAAATGATAACTCAAAATGATGTATTGTGGGAATCTGACCCAAACTTATAAGGACTTTGAACTGGAAATATAAACGATTCTTTCTATTTTGAAGTTACATTCTGAAAAACTTGTCCACCAGATATCTGGGTTAGGTGAGTTTGATAATTATATGAAAGTACATATGACATAATTATTTTTCAAGGAAGCTATAGCAAAATCTTCGAAGTATTATTTGACATTTGTCATACAAGTGATATAGTGACAGTGTGAAACGTATGTGAACACACTTGGCAGGTTCGAAAGAAAACTGCCACTTCAAAAAAAAAATCTGCTCTGGGAAAGACGTTATTATCGACTTGCTATAATCGCACCATATTGAATTAATAAAGTTTTACTTTAGTACACTTTCTAGACAGCGATCATTATAAAATAATACTGTACTGGTGTTTAATCAACAGTGATAATTTATCATTAAAATAATAAAATAAAACAAAATATTTTAACTTTATTTGTTCTCTGATGCTTATTCATTCTTTCTATGGATTCAAGTTTCTAATTAATTTTCCTTCAGTGGAAGAATTTCTGTTAACATATCTTGCAGAAAAGGTTTGCTGACAGTGAATCCCATTAATTTTTGTTGGAATTATCACAATAGTTTGAAGAAGACTTTATCTCTCTTTCACTTTTGAAAGATAGTTTTCTTACATATAGAGTTCTATGTTGGCATTTTTACTTTTCCAACACTTCAAATTTTCACTCAATTTTTGTATTGTTTGTATCATTTTTGATGAGAAGTCTACTGTAAATTTTATTCTAGTACCTCTATAGATAAAGCATTTTTGTTCTGCAGCATATTATCTTAAGTTTTCTGGAATCTTAATATAAAATGTTTATGTTTTTATTTGTTTGTTTTAACTTTTGCTTGTATTCATTATGCTTATTGTTGCCTGAGCTTCCTGGATCTGCAGCATGGTGACAATAATTTTGGAAAGTTTCCTGCCCTTACTATAATACATCAAACATTTCTTCTGTTTTATTCTCACTTATCTCACAATTCCTTGAAGTTTTAGTCTATGTTTTGCTTTTGTTTTTTCTTTAATGTTTTTCTTAGAATAATAATTGTGGAAAATCCTATTGATCTGTATTCAGGTTCACTGGTTTCCTGGGCATACCAAGTCTACTGCTGAGCCAACTGAAGCTATTCTTCATTTTTGTTACAATATTCAGATTCTTATTTGTAATTACTCTGTAATTATTTCTCAGAATTTGTATCCCTTTGCTTACATTTTCCATCTGCTCTTGCATGTTCTACTTTCTCCATTAGAGTTCTTAATATATTACTTATGATTATTTTAATTATCATTGTGATAATTCCAACATCTTTCTCAGACATGGGTCTGGTTCTGATGATTGCTTAGTTTCTTCTGAATATTTTCCTTTCTTGTTTGTTTGTTTGTTTGCTTTGCTTGTTTGTTTCAGCATGCCTTATTTTTGTAGGAAGCTGGACATGTTGTATTGAGTAATGGAAACTGAGGAAACTAGGTCTTTAATATGAGTACATATGTTAAACTGGCTAGGAGTTAGGTTGCATTTAATGTTTGCTCAGTTATAGGTGCCAGAGGCTTCAAATTCCTCTTGTAGTCTTGCGTTTTGTGTCCTATGTTCACTTTGTGCTTTCCTAAGACTTTAGAGAAAGTCTGTATCTTATAGCTCCTTCAGTTACAATTCACTGTTACAATACTGGAGACATGTTGGTATGGTGACAAGGTTTGGAGGATTAAAGGGGAGCAATCTGTAGTCTTACAATTAAATCTAATCTTTTGCTCAACAAATGTCTCTGGGCTGCGACCTTCACAAGTGTTTCTTCAGTAATATAACCCATTCTCCGCCCCTCTCCACTTTCTACTCCTTTTCCTCCTTTCCCTGGCTGAAGCATTCCTAGTCTATTGCCTTGAAGGCTATAGGGAGCTAAAATAGGTTACATATTAGTGTATCTGTAATATCTGAGCTGAGTTAAAGATCTAAAGATAAAGATCTGATCCAGAAGGTGAAAAAAATCCTTTTTCTTGGAGAGTAGCCTTGGGTGATAATGAAAAGGTCTTGGGATATTTCAGAAAAGACTCTTATCCTCCCCCTACCAGCAAAGGTGAGAGGACTTTTTTCTGGACTCTCACTGTATGAGCTTGATTGGGTTCTCAGAGGTGAAATGCACAATAGTGTGTCCCACTCCCGACCCCAGCCCAAGATTATATTGTCCTTAGGAATTTCTCACTCACACTAATTCACACTTGGCTTCCAACAGTTTATCAAAATCAGCATTTATGTGTTTTTACCATGTCTACTAGTTTATGACTCCAGCAGCTTCTGCTCCAGGTCAGCAGATCTTAGCTGTGACTCTCTGAATATACTTTTCTCCTCAGTTGGGGAAAAAGTTTTGGGATGACAGTTCATTGTGTGACCTCAGTTTTTTGATGGCTTAAGAAATTGTTGGTATTCAGTATGTTCAGCTTTTTCTTGTTTTAAGGTAGGGAGTGATAATTTCCAAGCTTTTTTTCATGTTAAAATGAAGCTAAAACCAAAATCCAAAGTCATGTTTTAATTTAAATGCTTTATATTTTTCTTTACTATTAACATATACATTAATTAATACATATTCTTTGGTAATCAGCAATTAAGAGAAAAACTAAGTTTCCCTCCATTCATGAAAAGTTAAATTTGCCATTTTCTTTGAATATAGCCTAACTTTCCTGCCAACCCTCTTCAACATTTTAGAATAACTTGTGTTTCCTTTAACTCCTCTGAGTCAACCACCCTATTTTCATCTTTTTCTACTCCTAGAAACCATAATAAAGAACAAAATTTGGCAAATTTTACCATTAAAAGCAATGTGAATAATCCTCTGCAAATTTAGATGTGGGAATGGATAGGTTTGCGAACTTCTCTATAGGCACTTGAGGCTGAAATGCATTAAAATACCTGGCCCTTCTTTGCTACCATATTCAAAAAATGAGGTTAAAAAGATATAATGGATTTTGAAGAGAACTGGTAGAGATGATTAAATAGATGGGAGGTATAGCCTGTGGAGAAAGATATAAAGACTTCAATTCTTTCATTTGAAAGTGATCATTTATAACCTGGACCTGAAGTTACAAAGCCATGATAAGAGTATACTAAATGAAAGGGTGGTTCTTTGATTCCTATTTCTAGGAAAATAGAGACTGTGACTTTTTAAATAATATATGCATTAATTGCATAGTTGGTCTAGAGTGAGAAATGAGGCCTACTCTATTTATGCCCTTGAAGAATTATGGTTTTATGAAATTATCTTAAGTTTCTTTTATCACATTATTTCTGAATTTATTTTTCCAGGCAATTTCATGATCCTAATTTGGCTTTCTAAATAAGTTTCTTCCAATGAAAAAGAAATACATTGATGGGAAACAAAAGGAAGGTTAGCTAGGTAGTTATAATTCCCATGGGAAATTAATTTACTGACCTTCTCTTTAACTAGTTAGTGTTTTATGAATTCGGTTAGCTTGTAACAGTCTGTTAGGGCCAAATAAATAATTCAATCATAAAAAGGAACCTGAAATTGAGATCCTTAAGGACAAAATTATAGGTTAAAAAAAGGAAATCTGACTAGGTAGATAATCTAGGATTTGCACATATAAGCTACGTTACTAATTATTACTTCACATCTGTTACTGCATACTGATGAGGAGACATACTGACTTTGGTATATCAGCAATGCCCAAAATGCAACACAACTAACTTAGCAAAATAAAATTAGCTAAATGCATTATTAATATAATCATTGCTGTGGGCACTAATTAAGATGAAAATTAATTTCAAGACCTGGTATAAGAAAACATCTAATCACATAAATTATCATTGTTATAGAAAACTGTTTGCCTTAGGAAGCCACATTTTTAAAAGAATGGGAATAAACTGCCTCATAAAAATGGTTTTCATAACCATCTAGTTATTGCCTGTGAATACCAATTAAATGCTTTATATAATTTTATATGACAAATATTGTGGTCAATAATTATATAAGGATACTATTCAGAATTTTTTTCAAACTATTTTAAAAATTGGAAAGTTAGCTAAATTGTATGATACATTTAGACACTAAACTTTTTGTTTGTAGTTAAGTTTCTAAAAAAAAACTAAATAAGAATTTCCCACTAATTTTTCAAAATTGTCAGTTTCTAAGTGGGTATAAAGCAACCCAAGGTAGAAGTAAATCTTTAAAAGATCTGACTTAAAAAGCCTAATTTATAAAGCATTCATTCATTTATTAAATATTAGTTGAATTTCCTCTGACCCATACACCAGAAAATCAAAATGGAATACATCAAAATCATATGCCTCGTCTCTACCAAAATAAAAACAACCAGATACCTGCCATTCAAGAGATTATAATCCAGTAGGATGGACCAATTAATTCAGTATAAAGTGGTAAGTGATAAAACAGAGTCAGAAACATGTACTAAGTAATAGAAATTCTAAAGTTGTTTTAACTTCCATTACAGCTCTGTAAAGGAAACTTCCCAGGACATGAATGCATAGATGGAATGAAAATAAGAGTGGTCTTCAAATGTTACTGGCATGTGAGGAGTAAAATTAAGATAATAGGTTTTATTAGCAATAAGCAGAGTAGTAGAAAAGAAAATATTCTCAGTGAAAACTGAAAACTCAAAGTAAAAGGAATGGGGAAAAGACAAACAGATCAGTTTAACAGAAATAGGCATTAAGATGTGAACAAGATAATATATAGCTCTTTTGATCACATAAAGCAGAAATGCTATTTTTTTTTTTTTTTTTTTTTAGAAGAAAGACTCCACAGTATTCATAAGAAGCTGTCTTGGGTCTGCCCATATTATAGCAGCAGATACAGCAATAGAAAGAACAGTAAATGAGAATAGTTCTTGTGTGATCCAGAACAGCAAGAAATTGCTGGGAGGAGATCTTGAGTGGATTAAAGAGAAACAACAGAGGTAGGATTTTGATTTTGTATACATATGTCATGCCTAGCCTGAAAGCACAAAGAATTTTTGATCTTGCATATACTTGTCTTTCTGCTACTCCCATAACCACAAGTCAGTGTGAATAATTCACGCAATGTGACACCTTGTCTCATTTCAACATCTCTTGTGAGCAACTTCTGGGATAAAGACAGTGGAGCTCATCCTTTTGGTGGTAGTTTAGGAGGGAAACCGGGATGGCAGCAGTTGTGTCACCATGATGGCTTGACTGTTCTTTTTTTCATTTAATTACTACCAAGAAGAATGGCTTCCTTTCCCAAATAGGGAGAAAAGAGGAATTTTGTGTCATCTACATCTATTTTTTTCTTGAGGAAAATATAGATGTCATTCCTAAGAGAAGTCATTTCTTGAGGGAAAAAAAAAGGAAACAGTAGGAAGACAATTTCTTTCCTCAAGGTTATTAAGGTAAATTTGATCTAAAACTCAAAATATTCATAAAAGTCTTCACAAGCTTTGTTAAGACAAGTTGAAGACATGTTGTGTACTTAGTATTTTTTATTATGCATTTCCTATTATCCTCTCAAGCCAGTTTTCCATAAGGCTAAAACCAATTATACTTCTTTGTTTTGTTTCATTTTGTTTTTAAGTGTCTACAAAAACCTAAATTCTGTCAGCACTGATGGTCAGATTTCAGCTTCCCATGTACTAAATTCACAGCAGTCCTGAAAATCGTTTCTCCCACTCCCTCTTCCTTGGACACTTCCCTCCCAAGGTTTTGTGAAAGCATATTCACAGATAAGGACATTTATAACTGCTTGTTTTGTTTTGAGGCATGCACTTGAGATACTTCCCAGAAATGGAAAATTATATTTTTAGCATCTCCATACTCAACAATTGCTGATAGTGTATTGGGAGAAAAGAAAGGTTGGTATGAAAGCATAAAGCACCTAGAGGTGAGCTGACAGTGCTTTAGGAAGTAAGAGAGAGAGAGATGTAGGTAACCTTGATGTGTTTGGTTAATTGTACTTCCTTTCCCCTCCACCTTTATTATGTCCCCTGAAAGATCCTGGTGCTAAGGAGATTCTAAGACTATCTTCACAAATTCTGTAGGGTATCCAGTGGTTTGTAAAAATCACAGGAGAATTACAAGGTGAATAACTATTTTTAGTGAGTTATGTCATGGAATATGATTTGATCCCTTGTTCCAGCATCAAACAATATGATATCATGGGAAATAAATGAAATTATTTATTGAAATTTGTTCTGTTATCTCATACTTTGATATATATGTTTATTTTTAACAAGGAGATTATGGAAAAAAATTGCACTTTTTCCTTTCTATGGCTCAAATAATTTTAACACATTGGCTTTTCTTCAATATACTGACTGGTTGGAATGAAGAAAGATGAAGATTTCAGGAGCTAATAAAATATTCCTTTTTTCTATTGTTGAAAGGATTTTTAGACTGTATTCCCAAAGACAGATAAATAAAACTGGAAATATAAAATGCATCTTGTTAGTCTAATTATTTTCTCACAGATGTTTCTGACTCTTGTGAAAAATTGGTATAAAATTGACCTACAAGTATTTTTCCTACAGCCTCATGAAAGTGTTGGAAAAGAAACATTATTTGAAACTGGTTTGGTTAAAAAGGTTTACAGTTAAAGCCCTCATTCAATAAAGTGCATCACATGGCAAGTAGGAGGGGTCTAGTGTTCCAAGAATCAGGATTTTAAATTTGAGCTATTTATATTAAAAACGGTATTTTTATATCTGTCGAAAATGATGTTCGTTGGTATCAAATCCTGATTGCTAATTCTCTGCAAAATAAATGAAAATAGAAATTTTTTTTGGCTGAAAAAGTCTAGGTCTGATTGTGGGAAAGCATCAGGAATTGGACATACCCAACAGGCAACCAGCAGCAGGACTCTAATCAAGAAAAATTATAATCAGTTTTCCGGAAGAAAAAAAAGTTCTACATGCAGCAGAATACGAAATCTATGTCTCTGTTTTTTTTTTTTTTTTCCTTCATTGAAGTTAGTAGACTGACTCCACAAATTCAATTTTTATTCACTCTTAAACAAACTGAATTTTCTTCCTTAGTATAAAAGAAAAGAAAAGAAAAGAAATTCTCCTGAGTTCATTTCCATTTTAATTACCCCCTTTGAAGAAGCTGATATTATTTGACTACTACCAATTACCCCTTAGTTTCTTATTGTCATTCTCCTCTTTTTACATCTTTTCTTCCACCGACTCTTTATTTGTACGTATTTCTCATGGTTATAAATTTAGTTGTCTCTCTTTACATACTCCTACTAGAGGAAATTGTCCACGATGACTTTATCTATTGCCAAAATTTTAGTAGCTTTCAAACCTATGCTTTCAGACCTAATTCTCCTCTGAGTTCGATACTCAAATTATACTCTACATTGAATTGAGCAGAGATGGCTCAAACAAAGCAGACCAAGGATGAGCTCATCATCTGCATCCATGCCACCAAACTGCTGCTCAGCCCAAATATTGCATAGACATAATTTTTCCTGGAATAAATTGTTGTTATTTTCAACTACTTCTCCATGAACAGCGACCTGTTATCTGGCACTAATTTGTCATTTGTGAATCAAAAATTTATTCTACATCCCACTTCTGGCCTTGTTTTCTGGCCTTTGTTTTCTCCCACCCAAAAGATTAAAATGTTCTCTTAACTAGTCTTTGTTTTTCTCCTTTCTCTCCACCTCAAAGTGTCTAAAACAGTCTTTCATTTTTTCATTCTTCATTATAAGAAAAAAAATTATTCCATTAAATCTACATTGCTTTCAGTCTAACTCTATACATAGAGTTCTCCATGGATAAGCCTACACATGTAGAATTCATTTTTTGTTGTCCCCACCCACCCCGCCTCACAAAGCTCTGTTATGTTTAATACATAAGGCATATTAGGTTCCTTGCATTCAAACAGTAATTTAGGCACCTTCTGCATTTTATGACTTTGGACATGAAGCTATTTATTTCAAGAAAATACCCATCTCACGTCTTTTTAATTCACATCCATAATCACTAATAGGACATGACAAGATAATAAGAGACAAAATTGAGACAATGTAGATTAGCTTGCTACTACTCTAACATTTAGTATTATTTTATTCCAATTTCAATTTCTACTTGAAATTTCTTGCTATTTAGTTATCTCTATTATTTTTCGTAGGCCCTAAAGTTAAAGGAGTTTAATAGAAATCTTAGGAATTGATCTCTCCAAATGAACATCAGAGTAAAATGGATCTAAATTATTATACAGATGATTGCTTCTGAAGTTTAAGGAGCATAGAAACTTGTTAAATCATTATTTTTGATAGAGTAGGTTTGGGATGGGGCCTAAGATTTTTATTTTTAATGAGTTCCCAGGTGACTACAACGTTGCTGATCTAAGGACTGTACTTTAAATAGTAAGACTCTAAAATGGCCTTTCTTAAACTTTAGTATTTACAAAATTAATCATATAGACTTGTTAGATATGAAGACTTTAGAGCCCCAAGACACAGAGATTCCAATCCCTGACGTCTGGAATATCCATATTTTAATAAACTCCTATTTGTGAATTGAAATTAGAGAAAAAGTTGCCTCAAGAAAAAATAGATGATATGCATTCTTGTTGAATTGAAGGTTAGCTTTATCATCACATGGTTCTCTTTGCAGAATTAATAACATGAGGATCGATACTTTTCACTATCACGGCATTAGAAAGTTAAATAGTAAGATAATGCCCTTTCCTTAAACTTGTTTATACAGAGTAAATTTAAAATGTTCACATGCATTCCAAAGAAAGAACATAACTCAAGTTACAAGGACCATTTTTAAAATGTAATACTTTTAGAACATTTTCAATATCACACTACTTTTAAACAGTTGCAATAAACATTTTCTAAAAGTACATTGAGTTAGAATTGCTCTATTATTTCAAAAGAACAAAAGTTCAGGCTGGTTCAAGTAAAGATGTTCACTTTTAAAGATATATGTTAAATCAACAGAAAAACTTTCTTACAGAACTATATGAAAAATCCTCTACATAACTATGTTACCAAAAAAGTGTGTGTATTATATATACACATATTTGTGTGTATGTATATTACATATATGCATATAAATCATATTTGCATTTGGCTACACATAAGGAATAAGCAGGAAGTCCAAAGAAGGATGGATTCAGAAAGACCATGTAGAAACTCCTTACATTAGTTCAGATAAAAGATGATAATGTCTAGGGCAGGGTAGTGACAATAGTGGATGGAGAGGAAAAAACAGAATTATGAAATTCTATAGGTAGAATCAACAAAACCTAATTTTTTTTTTTTTTTTTTTTTGGTTGCACCATGTAAAGGAGTTAATTTCTGAACTTAGTAAATTTGACATGCTAATAAAATATGCAAACAGGGATAGAAGGGCTTGGAAATTTTGAGAGAAGATTGAGAGATGGTTTTCAAAGTCAGCGATATCCAAATGGAAATTGGGAACCATTATACAATGGATTCAATCATCTGGAAAAATAAAGACAACAAAACGCAAAGAGCATCTGACATACAGCTATCACTATTGTCAACATTTGTTTTATTTATTTATTTATTTATTTATTTTTTGAGACAGGGTCTTGCTCTGTCACCAAGGTTAGAGTGCAGTAATGCAATCATATCTTGCTTCAGTCTCCCAAGTAGCTAAGACTACAGGCACATGTCACTTAGATAATATGAAGTTTTTTTTGTAAAGAGGGTGTCTTGTTCTGTTTCTAGGCTAGTCTCAAACTCCTGGCCTCAAGTGATCCTCTCACTTTGGCCTCCTAAAGTGATAGGATTACAGATATGAGCCACCATACCTGGCCCACTTGCCAGCATTTGAAAGGAGAATTGAGATGGGCAAAGAAGACTGGGAATGTATTTTTCTCATAAAGGTTTTTTTTTTTTTTTTTTTTTTTTTTTGATACAGAGTCTCACTCTGTCACCCAGGCTGGAGTGCAGTGGCAGGATCTCGGCTCACTACAACCTCCACCTCTTGGGTTCAATCGATTCTCCTGCCTCATCCTCCCAAGTACCTCGGACAACATGCATGTGTCACCACGCCCAGCTAATTTTTGTATTTTTAGTAGAGACAGAGTTTCATCATGTTGGCCAGGATGGTCTCGATCTCTTGACCTTGTGATCTGCCCGCCTTGGAATGTTTTTAAAAATTCAATTGAAGGTTATGTTTTGGTTGGCAAGAGAGGGGAGTATGTAAATGAGAACCCCTCACCATTCCTTCTCCTTCAAGTGTTTTTTTTTTTTTTTTTTTTTTCTTTTTTAAATGTTTTCCCCTGTAAAGACTTTCGTTATTTGGCCAAAAGATTACTTCTTACCTGACTTAGGCATATTATACTTCCAGCTAATTTTTGAAAGGACTTTTAGTCCTGTCTCCCGAGTTTCTGTCCTCACTAGTGTATATCTCTGCTGCCTTCCAGTCTTGTTACAAGTGAAAGTAATTATACATATTAGAAGTCATAATATTTTTGCAAGTAACCAAGAAATTAGAAGTGTCTGCAGCAAAGCAACCATTAGCAGAAAAGCAAACAATTCAATCATGCCTATCTTTGGTTTAATGGAAATCACAACTGAGAAGAAAATGAGAGATTATTACACAGCCTGATGGAAGAACTCTTCTGCTTTCCATAAAATATTTCTCCTTGATGAAAGAACCAGGATACTGAAGGATACCAACAACACAAAGAAACCATAAACCTTTTGTAATTCTTGAAGTCAAATTCTCCCAGCAGAGGAATTGTATTTTATTATGGGTTAGTAATAGCCATGCAGAGAAATCACTCACAAAAAAATAGCAATGCACTTCGGGAGGATGATCAGTTTTTGCACACATGAAGTGGATCAGAAGTGCTTCTATCTGTTTCTGCCCACATCTGCTGCAAATGTCTGCATAAAATTTGCATTCAGACTCCTTATATAATAAGTAATTAAATTTCAAATGATTGTTCGTATTTTTAAGCTGCAAGTGGAGTTGAACATGTAATTATTACTTATACTATATTATATTTATTTTCCATATAATTAATATATACACACAGTTAAAAAGCTAATAGTGCAGACTTAGAATAAAAAGTAACAGCCTGCTTCGCAACTTAAGTCTCTTTTTTAAAAGGGCAGTCATGTTTAAACCCTAGATAATTTTTTATTGTAGTTTTAAACCAAATATTTGTTTTATTTTATAATTTTAACTTTTATTTTAGACTCAGGGGTACGTGTTTTACTTGGGTATGTTGTGTGATGCTGAGGTTTATGGTACCATTGATCCCTTTACCCAGGTACTGAACATAGTACCCAATAATTAGTTTTTCAACCCTTCCCCCTCTTCCTATCTCCCCACTCTAGTATTCCTCTGTCTATTGTTGTCAATTTTATGTGCATGAGTGCCCATTTTTTAGCTCCCACTTTTAGTGATAAAATGCAGCATTTGGTTTCGTGTTACTGTGTTAATTTGCTTAGGACAAAGGCCTCCAGCTGCATCCATGTTGTTGTTCATTCTTTTTATTGTCCCATAGTATTACATGGCATATATGTATCATATTTTCTTTACCCAGTTCACTGTTGATGGCCACCTAGGTTAATTTCATGGTCTTTGCCATTGTGAACAGTGCTGTGATGAACATACCAGTGCATGTGTATTTTTGGTAGAATGATTTATATTCCTCAGGGTGTATATCCAGTAATGAGATTTCTGGAATGAATAGTAGTTCTAAGTTCCTTAAGAAATCTCCAAACTGCTTTCCACAGTGGCTGAACTAATTTATATTCCCACAAACAATGTATAGGCGTTCCCTTCTCTGTGCAGCTTTACCAGCATCTGTCTTTTGACTTTTTAATGACAGCCCTTCTGTCTGTTTTTGATTTGCATTTATCTGGTGATTAATAATGTGGGGTATATTTTTATGTTTTCTGGCCACTTGTATGTCTTCTTTTGAGAAGTGTCTGTTCATATCTTCCACCCACCTCTTAGTAGGATTGTTTATTTTTTGCTTGTTGAATTGTTTAAGTTCTTTATGGATTCTGAATATTAGATCTTTTTCAGATGCATAGTTTGCAAATATTTTCTCCCATTCTGTAGACTTTTTATGCTGTTATAGTTTCTTTTGCTGTGCAGAAACTCTTTAGTTTAAATTAGGTCCTACTTTTCAATTTTTGTTTTTGTCGCAATTGCTTTCGAGGACTTAGTCATAAATTCTTTGCCAAGGATGATGTACAGAATGATGTTTCCTAGGTTTTCTTCTAGGATTCTTGTAGTTTGAGGTCTTACATTTAAATGTTTTATCTATCCTCAAGTTTAACCTCTAGATGATTTTAAATTTATAATATGTATATTACTAGAATTATTTAACTATTTTAGACATCTATTAATTTACTTAAACAACTCCTTTCTTATTCTTTTTACACCTTTAAAATAGAGTTATCACCAATTTTGTGTTTTTATCTGTTAATTTTTGCAAATTTATGTAGTTAATTTTTTTTTTTTTAAATATCAATCCTATGATGGGTGCAGCAAACCACCATGATACATGTATACCTATGTAACAAACATGCACATTCTGCACATGTATCCTGGAACTTAAAATATAATAAATTAAAAAAAAAAAAACATATCAACCCCAAAGAGAATGTATTATCAGTTTTTTGTTAGAGAAGGATATTAACATATAAAAAGTTAAAATTCAGACTATTTAACAATACATAGAGAATGATACTCTTTCAAATGAACTCATCAGGACAGACACAGCAGTGAGCAGCCTTCTAGTGAGTGCACCCAGCCTTCTACAGTTCCTTTGGCACACCTTGTCATTTTTGAATTCCTAACTTCTGTCATCTCTATTTTCCTCTTTAGTATTTTAAATTTTAATTAATTTTACCTTCTCTTCTGAAATCCTAGGTTTGATATTTGCATTTTGTTTATATTACTGTGTATTGTATTTTGTTTCTCAAACTTAGCTACATGATAGTCAGTTCTGGAGCACTTTCACAAACAAGCGCGCCTGGGCCTTGTTACCAGACATTTTAATATAATTGCTTTAAAATTAGGGTTAAGAACTATACATCTATAACTTGAATATGAATTGTGAAACCAAATAAACCATGTTTTCAACACCTTTATATAAGTGATACCCACAACTAAAAGTTAGATTTCTTCATGTGGAGAATGATGTGTCTATGTGTGTATGTTTTACTATATTTTCTACATAGTTAGCGTGTCCGCTAATTTGTCATTATAATCAGCTGCTGTGTTGAAATGTGTTTTGCCTTGTTTTTTCTGAAGGTCTCTATTAACTATTGTGCCAGTCCTCCAAGACTTCCCATGTAAATACACTTTTTGATATTTTGATTGATTCATCATATAATTCTTAGATAAAAGTCATTCTTATTTAGAAATATGAAGGCACTGTTCATTTGTATGGTTTTGCTGATGTGAACTCCAACACATTCATGGTCTTGGGTAGGTAACACATTTTATCCTCTGAAATTTTTATGGGTGTCTATACATCATTGATGTTATAAATTTCACAATATTTGCCAGTGTGTATATTTGTTAAAAAGTTATTGGCCTGTGTACTTGGTGGTTACTTGAAGAACTGTTGCAGCTTTAAAAGTTCCTTGGATGATCCTGTTCCTATTCCTCCCTTCAATTTTCTTTCTTCCCTGTCATTTTTATGATATTATGTGGATGTTGTAGATGGTATGAAAGAGGTTGATTCATACATCCATCTCTGTACTTTCAACTAAAACTCCTTTAAAAGACTCGTGTCTTCTACAACCCACTGCCTGGTGTTTTTGAGCCCTGAGCCTCAGGAGCTTGGCAGAGACAGCTCATGTCATCCACTGTAGTCTTATCATATGTCCTGCAGAGCTTCATCCTCTCTTCTCCATGAATCACCCATCTTGCAAAAGTTTTCTGTGATAATCATCCTTGATAAAATTTTAGTCACGGATCTCTCTCCTATTTTAATTGTTCTTTTTCTTTCCTCTCCTTCCTTCCTTCCTTCCTTCCTTCCTTCGTCTCTCTCTCTTTCTTTCTTTTTTTCTTTCTTTCTTTTTTCTCTTCCTGTCTTTCTTTTTTTTTTTTTTTTTTTTTTTTTTTTTTTTTTTTTTTTTTTTTGAGACTGAGTCTGGCTCTGTCCCCCAGGCTGGAGTGCGGTGGCCGGATCTCAGCTCACTGCAAGCTCCGCCTCCCGGGTTCACGCCATTCTCCTGCCTCAGCCTCCCGAGTAGCTGGGACCACAGGCGCCCGCCACTTCGCCCGGCTAGTTTTTTGTATTTTTTAGTAGAGACGGGGTTTCACCTTGTTAGCCAGGATGGTCTCGATCTCCTGACCTCGTGATCCGCCCGTCTCGGCCTCCCAAAGTGCTGGGATTACAGGCTTGAGCCACCGCGCCCGGCCTTCTCTTCCTGTCTTTCTGTCTTTATTTCTCTTTCTGTCTTTCTTCTCATCATCCTCTTCACTCTCATCCTTCTCCTCTTCTTTTTTCTTTTTCTTTATTCTCCATTAATGACACCTTGGAAAATTTTGGGGAGTGAAAATGAATAAATCCAAATGACCAAGTTTTAATGCTTGAACAAAAGCCAATTTATTCTAAAAAGCTTTACCCTAGAATTTATTATATCTTTACTTTTAATAAAGTTATACAAAGATAGTAATTATGGACTTGTTTAGAAAAACTATACTGAGCCAAAAATGCTGGACTTCTTACATATTGGACAATGTAGTAAACTACTTTTATAAATGACTATAAAAATATGGGATTCTCTCAGACTTCTTTCTTGTATTATCTTCTTTTACTTCACTTGCTGAAGTTTCCACCATACCATTTCTTTCTACTGTTTTTACTCAACTATACAAATTAGGCATTACTCTCCTACTTATTTTGCAAACTCTACACATGAGATTTTAAATTTCTTTTTTTTTTGGGGTGGTGTACATGTATAATTTTTAGATTCAAGTGCATTTTCTCTCTTCAAGATGAACAACATACAGTCTATTTAATGTGTTAGAGGTACAATGTGACAGATGTACTTAATGTGTTACATCAAAAAGATTACTGAATATGGAAGGAGAGACATGGGATATCAGTTTAATCTAATTTGGGCAAGTTATTAAAACCCTGATACTCACGTCAATGACTTGTAAAGTGGGACTTAGTATGTATTCTTATTGGCTATTATATAAAGTAGCTTTAGAAATTTTGAAACTGCATCAAATCTACAATGTTAACACCTGTAACAATTGTAGGGGAATATTATTTTTACTCAAAGAATGAATTTTTCACCTTGTGCTATAATGTCTAAAAAGATTCATTTGATCATCTTTCCTTTTGCTAGGAATCTATTATTTAAATTTGAAGGCACTTCCTATAAGAGTGCTTGAGTAATTTAAATGAGTTACTTTCATATACTGTGACAGGTCTGTAAATTGTTGTATTGATCTGCAAGAGTTCTATGTATTCTACAAGCCATTAGATCAGACAATGCATAAATATAAATCTTGAGAGTATTTTAAAGAGAAACACAAAAAGCGCTTTTTATATGTTTACTTCTATAGCCAGGATTGCTTAGTTGATTAATTAGGTCTTCAATATATGGACTTATTTTATTTATATACTCCAACTTTGAAATAGTATGTTCGATGGATTTTCTTCTGTTATGCAGATCAAATCATGTGGATAAAACAGTGTTACAGGGGGAAGAACAACAATATTTCAGCTGAATGATTTTCAATTAATCAGCCCAGGAGGAGATGATATGAATTGGAAATTCACAGGTTCAAAGAATATCTGATGAATTTTGACAGGAAGCCCATTATCTACTAAATATTTTTAGCATCTAACTCAGATATTTTGAAAGCAAATACTTATCACCTAAACCAAATAACATGGATCTTTTAATAACAAGTAGAGTCGATTTTTATAATACTTTAACATTTCATGTTTTTTCTATGTAATTTGTTATATAGGTGACAGTGCAACTTTGAGATTGTTAGGCATTATTGATATTAACTTCAAGTTCAATAGCATTATTGGTCTAGCAGTACTTTTACTTGACCCATGTCTTATTAAATGTAATGGCATCTGCTACTACCCATCACTTACATTTTTAATTGCACTCTTGGCAGCAGGCCAAGTGAGATCAAACATCCCCTAGAACCCAATGCATCAACCAAACTACAAAATAACTTTGTATGTCACACATGGTAAGACATCTTTCAATCATCCTATAATTTTTAAAAAGATACATGCCCTGAAGTCAGCATTATAAGATCTGAATATATTTTACTCCTCAAATGAATCGAAGGCCTTGATGAATAGCTAAAAGTGGCAAGAAATTGTTGGAAATGCAGTTTTGATCCCTGAGTACTCTCTCTCCAACAATGGACCTGAAAAGGATCTGTTGAAGATTAGTTTGCTTTTCATTGTGCTTTTTAAGAAACACATATATGCATACACTTTCAGATAATTTTATTGTTCCTAAAAGGATTGGCATACAAAGTCAATCAAAGATGAGTGGGGTAAAGTGTTCTCAGTTGACGTAAGCCTCAGCTTCCCTGCCTCATAGACAGGAGAACAGAAGCTTGACTTAACTTAGCAGAAGTGTGTTCCATAAAAAAAAAACTGTATCACCTTTTACCTTCTGAGGACGTCAGCTACACAGAAAAACACAGTGAATATTTTGACTTTTTTATGAAATAACTTTATATAGCTGTGATTCTTATTCCTCATCAACAGTGTGCCTGATTGTTTCACTCTTAATTCTACCAATTGATAAAACTTGTTTCAAGTCTGAGGCAACACTTATGTAATAATCAAGTACCATGAATTTACATTTTACTTACTTTTATTCACAGTCTAGTAACTATCTTATAGTCATTCATTCGATTGCATATCAAACCAAAGAATATAATAGTCTTAGATTATCTGGGTAGTTCAATCTATTCAAGTAAGAAGTTCACTATATAATGAGATTAAAATGTTATAAAATGATAACTGGAAAGGTTCATAATCACTGAGTCTAGCCTAATTTCTTAAGAAAAAATGAAAAAAAGAGCCTTTGGATTCAAAATTCCAAGTTTGGTTCCAGCTCCACCATCCTTAATAATGTGTCCTTGGATAAATCACAATCATTTTAAGCTTCATCTTCTTTATCTAAGAAAAGTTAGTGGTGTGGTGCAGTTGGACAAATAGATAATAACAGTTATCTAGTATTATAGTAAAATGAGTATTTTCACCACCCTAGAAATCTTCTGTGTTCCTCCTATTTGTCCAATCTCATGGAACACACAACAATATGAATGAACCCTAATATAGACTATCAGCTTCAATGATAATGATGTGTCTATATGTGGGTTCATCAATAGTAACAAAGGTAACAATCTGGTGGGGGATGTTGATAATGGGAGAGACTGTGCATATAACAGGGCAGGGTGTATATTGGAAATCTCCATGCCTTCTTCTGAATTTTGCTGTGAACTTAAAACTTCTCTAAAAAATAAAGTCGTTTTCTTAAAAGCATGCCATATAATACTATTAAAAATGATTTTTATGATAATCTATTTAGTGCATTTTCATACTGTCCAGCACATAGGAAATGTCCCATAAACATTTGCTTTCATTTCACAAAGTCCGCTCTTAAAATCTTAAGCAGGGGCCAGGCGCAGTGGCTCAGGCCTCTAATCCCAGCACTTTGGGAGGCTGAGGCAGGCAGATCCTGAGGTCAAGAGATCGAGACTATCCTGGCCAACAGGGTGAAACCCCGTCCCTACTAAAACTACAAAAAAATTACCTGGGCATGCTGGTGCGTGCCTGTAGTCCCAGCTACTAAGGAGGCTGAGGCAGGAGAATCAATTGAACTCAGAAAGTGGAGGTTGCAGTGAGCCGAGATCATGCCACTGCACTCTGTCTCAAAACAAACAAACAAACAAACAAACAAACAAACAAAAATTTTAAGCAAAATCTCTATTCCGGCTGATAGGACATGTATATGAAAGCAATCACACAGTGCAGTTGTATAGTCCTAAAACCTAAATAATCAGAGAATACTTTACTGGAAATAATTGCATCCTACATGCAAGGTTTTTGTATATAAGATAAAGTATTCATCAGCATTTTGACACAAGAAATACATTATTCTGAAAGAATGGATGCTGACTATGTACTTAGTGATGAATACTTTTAGAATAGTAGGTAAAAATGCCTCACTCATCATAACTGCCTTTTGATATTTGAACCTTTGGGATATTGTAAACTAAATGGAAAAGAATAGAACATACATTTTTGGATATTAAAAAAGGACATACATATGTAGTTATTATTGACTTGCCAATTGAAAAACTGGGTATTGGAGACATCAGCTTAAACAAAACAAAGGAAAAATTTCTGTAAATCAAAGAAAAGTAGTTTTTACTATTTATGCATAACTTCCATGATCACATAGCTACATTCATTTGTAATGTCATGGAATCATTATTATAATCCTGAAAATTGGCACTAGTTCCAGTGTGCTCTTTAGAATCTACATAATTAGGACTTACCAGTGCTTATTATATATGAAATATGCAATGCTATTTGTAACTTCTTAACCATAATACACTGGAAACACTTATTCCAAGGCAATTGTGGCCTACCTTAGGTTATTGTGAAATAAACTTACGAAAAAACAGTCCATGACACAGGACCCAGAAGTTGTTAATAGGAGACAATTCCAATTTTCCAAGGATCGCACAAGATTATGGTTTTTCTCTCTTTGCTACCCAAATGGTTTATTTATTTGTCGTACACTGAGAACCGAAGTTAACCTGACTATTCTTGATAATTTTTTCATGAGATCCTTGAAGAGATAAATTTAAAATACAAGCTCAATGAATTAAGCTGGCAGAAGGTATGTTCCACTTTATAGTCATCAGATGTGTTCAAAGAAGTTTCTCTGGCACTCAAAGGAGATATAAGACACTCAACTTATTCCTTGGATTCATTTCGACTTCACTTTAAAGACAACCGAAATATTTTCTCCTTATTTCCAAGTGGATAAACTAGGGTCTAGTTTGGAAAACACGATGATTTATTTAAGTTCCCTGGATATATAAATTATAAATATATATAACAATATATAATTATATAAACTAGGGTCTAGTTTGGACAACAAGATGATTTATTTAAGTTCCCTGGATATATAAATTATAAATATATATAACAATATATAATTATATATATTTATATTATATAATATAAATAAATAAATATAAATATTATATAAATATATATAAATATATAATAAATATAATAAATATAAATAATATATAATAAATAATTATATTTATATATAAATATATAATTATATTTATATATAAATATATAATTATATTTATATATAAATATACTATATTTATATAATAAAATATATAATAAATATAAATATATATAATAAAAATATATAATATATATAAAAATATAAAAATATATAATAAATATAAATATATAATATATAATATAATAATTATAATAAAATATATAATAAATATAAATATATATAATATATAATAATTATAATACAACAATAGATAATTATATATTATATATTAATATTATAATATATAATAATTATATAATAATATATAATTATATTCATATAATATTATATAATAACTATATAATAATATATAATTATATATATTATATATTATATATATGCAGGCATTATGCATTTGTACAGGTAGTAGAGGTACAAATTCAACCATAGTAAAAGTCAGTTTCTGTTTATACTCTAAGTAAATGTTTTCAAGGAAGAGAAGAATATCACAGACGGCTTTGTTATATTTTGTATGTAAAAGTAATATTAAACTTTTACAAGTGCACTAAAAGAAATTTTGAAAGAAGTTCAACACAGAAAAATTAAGTGGAAGCTTTATTAACATCCAAAATCATGAAAATCTCTAAGCTCTTATATCTATGCTTATTTTTCAGATTTATATCACCTTCTCTGAATCGAAAACTGCTATTTTAAAATTAGCTTTTTATCCCATTTTTTATTGTAGAGTACTAATTAAATATACAAATACATATATGCATATATATATATAATGATACTAAGGTGATGTGCTTTTTACCATTTTATTTTCTAAAAAGGAAGAAAGAGAAAAGATAATAAAGTTGTTAAGTCTGAAACTGTACAGATTATAAGATATTAGCCTACTTTATACCTAATATTTGCCTGCCCCAGATACACACACACACTCACACATACACATGCACACACACACACACATGCATCACCACAACATCAAGGAGAAAACTTCTTATGGACAGAGAAGCTTGGGTCTGTTTTCCAAGCCCCAAATTCAAATGCCTACAGCATCACATGCTGAGAGCCAGGTGGCACTGGCATGGTGAAAGGGGCTTGTGCCAGAGAAGAAGACCTCTGGAATTATGAAACTCAGGGTTCATAGAGAATGTGCAGGCACATATATCCATCCGTGCCTCTGAAAATAAATAGCCCTTGTCTTTTACTCTGAAATGTGAACAAATTTTCTCTTGAGGTGGGGGAAAAGGGCTCTAAAGTGGAATGTAGGCACTGGGCACTGCGTAAGATAGAAGATTTATCTAAACTATTGTCATTAGAATAGAAGCAATTGGCTCTGCGGAAATTCACCATCTCTAACTCCCAAGCCTAATTAGTACTTAGTTATCCTTGAGGTCCCAGAGGTCTTTGTTCATCAAGCCCTAAACATGGAGAAACGTAAAATTACTCCTGGAGCATCATCGTCTTAAAAAAGTTTCTATGAAGAGGTCATATTAGTGCAATGAATTATAAACATATTGACATTGCATTTGCATTAATAAATAATAAAGTGTAATATAAACATAGAAAATAATAAATATTTCAGAAACAGAATATATAATTAAAACAAAATGAAATACATGTCAACAATACACTTCAATCATTTGCAGTCCATATGATTGGTAGTAGATACATATTCCCAGTTACGTCTTATTAATATTTGAAGAAAAGTACAAATATAAAAATTGGGAAAACAGGCAAAAGTTATGAAGGTGAATCTCAGATTAAGAAATATAAATGTCCTTTAAAAAATAAAACATAAACAAAAGTACTAGTAGCCTGAAAATGAAAATTAAAACAAAATTCAAACACTTCACTATTATAACACATACCAAAAATGTAAACTATTGATAACACTCAGTGCTAATAAAAATGAAAGGGAAGATGCACTCTCATACATTGTTACAGGGGATGGAATTTGTTACAACTTTTAGGAATACATCAATTATTATTTATTACTTTTTGAATAGCTCAGTCCACCAAAATTTTTATCATTGTTACAGAACCAATATGTTCCTATGTCTGTTGTGCAGTAACATATCAATATACTTAGACAGAAGGATTTGCAACAGAGAAAGAGTTTAATGATTTCAGGGCAACGGAGCAAGGAGATATGAGGAGACTCTCAAAGCCATCTCCTTGAGGAATTATGGGCTGGGGCTTTTAAGGGGATCATGGAGGGCAAGGGGCTGTAAAATTGGGGTTGTTGATTGGTTAGAGGAAAGGGCAAGAAGTCATCAGGATAAGGAAACTATGTTCTTTGGTGAATCTGCTTCCCTGGGGTGTCATTCAGATCAGCTGACATCAGTAGTTTCATTGGTATGCAGGAGCTGAAAGAATATCGCAAAGGGAAAACGGAATATTTTACAATGCTTAAGTCGTTGTCTACAGAGCAGTTAAGAGGAACGATAATCTTGTGATAAGGTCTATGTGAGTCTGAGACAACAGGCAGTGGACCACTCTGAGGAAGTAGGTCAGAGAGCAAGCTGCCTAATGATTAATGTTGAACATGCTGCAAGTATAGTTTCTTTTTGTTTCTCCTCTTTTTTCTTCCCTGATTAGTTTTATAAAATTTATAGGAATAGTTTCATTCCCTGTAGAAAATACTACACATTTGTATACCTTGTTACAGAAGTTGTTTAGAGTGGCTATCAAAGGCTGCATTTCTCTGTCTCCTAGTTAGTAGAGGTGTTTCTATGACTGAGGCCTAGCCATGAAAGGAAGTGCTACTTCAAGCCTAATATGTGAATATCTCCTACAAGTGATTCTCCATGCTCTGTCACCCCTGGCTAACCTACAAGAGAGAATATTTTCAGAAAGATTTTGGAAAACATATGTAGAAGATAGCAGAGCTTTTGTAACCTTGGGGCCTGAATGAGTACATAGAGGAGGCTGCCCTCTGTTTTGTTCACCCACCTGGTATCATTAGATGAGTGAGATATTAACTATGCTTGAGTTTAGCTACTAACATGGAATTTGTTTCTTATAACAATTAACTTTGCCTAATTCAATCCCAAAGGTGAAGAAAAAAAGAAAACAAAGTATAGAGCACACATCAAAAAAGATATAATTGGCCAGATGCGGTGGCTCACCCCTGTAATCCCAGCACTTTGGGAGGCTGAGGCGGGCGGATCACGAGGCCAGGAGATCAAGACAATCCTGACTAACATGGTAAAACCCTGTCTCTACTAAAAATACAAAAAATTAGCCAGGCGTGGTGGCAGGCACCTGTAGTCCCAGCTACTCAGGAGGCTGAGGCAGGAGAATGGCGTGAACCCGATTGCACCACTGCACTTCAGCCTGGGCAACAGAGCAAGACTCTGTCTCAAAAAAAAAAAAAAAAAAAAAGATATAATTAACAATTTAGGCAATGTCAAAACTCTAGACACAAAATTATATTCTCCAGTAAATTATATAATATCAATGACTTACAAAAGGTCATTAAACCTTTTGATTTGGAAAATACTGTATTTCTAATTTAAAAAGACAACATGTGTGTATAAAGGTTGATTTATGAACCACCACACTCTTGAAACCATCATCCCATCAAGAAAATAAACATCTTCATCACCTCTAAAAGTTTCCTCTTGACCTTTGAAATTCCCTACCCCCAACCCTTTCTGTCCCAAGCAAAAATGATCTAATTTCTGTCACTATAGACTAGTTTTCATTTAAAAAAAAAATGTACATAATGGAAATACACAGTATGTAATTGGGTTCTTGAGAGAAAGGAGAGGTGGAAACCTGGTTTCTTTCACTCAGCATTTTCTTTTCAGATCCATCCAAGTTGTAATATATATCACTTGTTCATTACTTTATTATTACATTTTATGATGAAATTATACCACACTTTCTTTGTGCTTTCACCTGTTGATGGATATTGTTGTTGTGTCTAGGTCTTGACGATTACAAGTATAGCTAGTAGTAAGTCTATGTACAGGTCTTTGAATAGGCATTTGCTTTTGTATCTTTTTTACAAACATCTAGTGGGAGAATGTCTGGATTCCGTGATATATGTATATTTACCTTTTTAAGAAACAGCCAAACTCCTTTATTCCAAAGTGGTTTTACCACTTTACATTCATGTCTTGTATGTGCCTCCTCTTGCTATTTCCCTTAGTGTTTTGATAATTTTTTATAATAGTATACTTTGATTACTTCCTCTTTATCTCTTCTGTATCTACTACAGGTTTTTTCTTTCTGGTTTCTATGGGGTTTACACGAAACATTTTATAATTATAACAGTCTATTTTAAGCTGATAAGAACTTAAATTCACCTACAAAAACTTTCATTTCAACTTCTCCTTCCCCCACATTTTATGCTATTTTACATCTTTTAAGTATTGTGTGTGCATTAATAAATCATTATAGCTACAGTCATTTTTATTTTATTTGCCTTTTATATTTTTATTTTATTTTAATAATTGTATTAGTACTGTTTTTAATTAAGTGATTATATATACTTATGGGTTCAATGTGATGGTTTAACATATGTACGAAATGTACAATGATTAAATCAAACCAATTAACATATCCATTACCTCACTTACCTACCATTGTTTTTTTCTGGTAAGACATTTGAAATTTAGTCTTAGTTATTTTGAAAGATATACTACATCATCATTGCCTATAATCAGCCTATTGTGCAATAAATCTCAGAACATTCCTGTTATCCAACTGAAACTTTTTACACGTTGACAACAAGCTATAACTACTGCTAGTACTTTTGTTTTTTAACTTTTATACTCAAGGTTAAAGTGATTTATACTCCACCACTATAATATTAGAGTATTATAAATATGACTATATTCTTACCTTTACAGTGAGTTTTATACTTTCATATGTTTTCAGATTGTCACTTAGCTTTTCATCATTTCACATTCAAGAACTCCCTTTAGCGTTTCATATAAAGTAGATCTAGTTGGGCTGAACTTCCTCACCATTTTTTTTTGTGGGGGGTGGGCATCTGGGAAAATCTGTCTCTCTTTCATTTCTGATGGACAGCTTTTCTAGCTACAGTATTCTTAATTGGCAGACTTCCCCCTCCCCTCGCCAGAATTTGAAATATATTATCCTGTCCTTTCCTTGCCTGGAAGGGTTCGTCTGAAAAAAATCCACTGATAATCTTTTGGAAAATCCACTGTTTGTGATGGGTTGCTTTTCTCTTGCTGCCTTCAAAATTATTTTTATCTTTGAGATTTTAGAATTTGGTTAGGAAGTGTCTCAGTGAAGGTATCTTTATATTTAAATTAGTTAGTTTTCTGTGGGTTTTATTGACCTGAATGTTCATTGTCCCTGTAGATTTTTTTTTTTTTGTCATTATTTCTTTAAATAAGCTTTCTGCCCTTTTTTTCTTTCTGTGTTCTTTCTCGCACTCCCATATATTGATGCACTTGATGATGTCCCATAAACTATGTAGTCTTTCCTTCACACATTTTCATTCTTTTTTCTTTCTGATCCTCTGAATGGGTAACTTCAAAAAGGAAGTATTCAAGCTCAATGATTCTTTCTTCTGCTTAACTGAGTCTGCTGTTGAAGCTCTCTATGGATTTTTTCAGCTTTGTCATTGTGCTCTCAGCTCTAGAATTTCCTCTTAATGGTTTCTATTACTCAACTTCTGAAATTTTTCATGTATTGTTTTACTGATATTGTTTAGTTTTCTCTGTGTTCCCTTGTAGTCCAATGAGCTTATTTAAGAAAATGTGGCACATATACAGCATGAAATACTATGCAGCCATAAGAAAGGATGAGTTCATGTCCTTTGTAGGGATATGGATGCAGCTGGAAACCCTCATTCTCAGCAAACTATCGCAAGAACAGAAAACCAAACACCGCATGTTCTCACTCATAGGTGGGAATTGAACAATGAGATCACTTGGATACAGGAAGGGGAACATCACACACCGGGGCCTGTTGTGGGGTGGAGGGGAGGGGACAGGGATAGCATTAGGAGATATACCTAATGTAAATGATGAGTTAATGGGTGCAGCACACCAATATGGCACATGTATACATATGTAACAAACCTGCACGTTGTGCACTTGTACCCTAGAACATAAAGTATAATAAACAAAACAAAACAAACAAAATTACTTGAATTATTAGTCAGATAGTTTATAGATATTTATTTCTTTAGGGATGGTTAATGGTGCTTAATTTTGTTCTTTTGACATTGACATTTTCCTGATTAGTAATCCTTGTGAACTTGTGATGTTATCTGAACACTAGAAGAATCAGTGACCTTCTCCAGTATTTACAGATTGGCTTCAGTGGAAGCAGATTTGGGCCTGACTATGCTGGGGCAGGCCTTTGTTCTGGGTTAGCAGGGGCATGGCTGAATCCTGGTTCTGTGTGGGTTGGGTTGGCACTGAGGTGGCTCTGTAACATGCGTCTACTGGGTCCAGCCAGAAACCTGAGTCTTCAGGGCTCATCCTGGAGTCTTGGTATGCGGAGGCTAGGCTGAAGTCTGAGACTGATGGTGCCAGCCTGGCCCTGGAGTTCATAGGTGTAGTCCCGGGATCTGTGTTCACAGAGGCAGTT
Organism: Papio anubis; assembly: GCF_008728515.1. NCBI lineage: Eukaryota > Metazoa > Chordata > Mammalia > Primates > Cercopithecidae > Papio > Papio anubis. Next base: position 170,370,111 of record NC_044976.1, read on the forward strand.
CTGGAGACAGGGTGTCGGGGCTGGCCTGATGCTGAGGTGGTCCTGGAACCGGGATCACTGGGTGCTGACCTGGCAATAGGGGCTGCTGCGGGGAGGCTGGTAATGGGGTTGATTATAAGGTTGAGCATTCATTTTACTCTCTTTTTCCATCTGAATGGTCTCTTTCTCCACATTATCCTGTGTAAGACTGGGGAAAGCATAATATGAATAATGTGAAACTACCCTCTTGGATGCACCTTTTCTTATCTCTGTGCCAGACCCAGGTGCTGTAAGCTCTCATCTGAATTATTTAAATCATGTGAAAGTATTTTCACATATGGATAGTTGTTCAAATTTATGCTTCAGTGAGGTGATGAGCAGCTCCTATTCTGCCAGTCTTACTAACATCATTCCACCTGATAGTGATAAGAATCCACTGATCATATATGTGGAGATCCATTTAGACAGTCTCTATTCTCTTCTGTTGATTTATTTATATACTTTAGCACCAATACCAAACTGTCTTGGTTACCATGTACTATAAGTCCTCCAACATAATTCTTCTTTTCAAAGTTTTTTTTTTTTGCTCTTGTAAGTCCCTTCAATTTCCATATACATTTTAAAATAAGCTTGTCAACTTCTATGAAGAAGCCCGCTTATATGTTGATTGGAATCATGATACGTTTATAGAATGATTTCTGAAAAACTGATAGAAATATTTAGTCTCCTAGTATATACCTCCCTATTTATTTAGGTAATTATAAACTTGTATCAGCCATGTTTTACAGTTTATGCAAATCTTGTACCTCTTTTTTCATATATTTCCCTAAGTATTTCATACTTTCAATATAGTGATATACAGTATTTTAAAACTAGTCACAAACTAGTCACAAATTGTCTTCATGAGAACGTAACTAATGCCAGAAAATCTGAGGTGGAACCGTTTCATCCTAAAACCATGCCCCCACTCGCCTTGAAACAAGTGCCTTGTGCCAGAAAGGTTGGGGACCATTGCTATAGTTGATTCCTCAATGAGGGCTGATGCATTATATCTATATATTATTGGATCATATCATGGAAAGAACACAACTGTTCAGTTGTCACTGCATTTAAAGAGTAAAATATCCAAGCTAATTTAAGATTAGGTTTGTCTGGATGTTGAATCATAATGTGTTAGGTGAAAGCTACTTCAATATTTCATATCTCATATTTGGATTACTTCTGGTGAAGTGTTATTGGCTCTCAAAAACAGGCAGAGGAGAATGCATGAACTGGTAACCAAGAGTCTTAATGATGGTCACAATGTTGCAGTAAGAGAACATAATAAAACAGTGCTTTTTAATTCTTAAAACGCAAAGAAATCACCTGGAGATCTTGTTAAAATTCAGATGCCAATTAAGTAAGATTCTACTTGATTATGATGGTTCTGGTCTATAAATCCAGGTTTGAAAGGCAAGGGCTTAGGTGTCATTCTAAACATAATCACTCTTATAAGGTTAAGAGTTATATAATTCTCCAAAAGATGTTTTACTAGTTAATGACTATACTTAAAAACATACTTGCAAAACAAAAAATATAAATACCAGAATTTCTGGTGTCTGAGTAACCTGAGCTTCCAGAGACCATGATAGAAGGTATGCAGCATATTTTAACATGTTTTTCAATGTCTGATGATGTGTTCTGTCACTTCTAGATAGGTGTAAAATGTTATAGCCAAATAATAATCTCTCATAAGCCCTGTAGAATACTTTCCAAGTTAATTTTCTAAGTGATATCCCATTTCCTAATGGATAATGTTTGCTGTAAAGTTCTATTAAGTTGGAGTTATATTATTTTCTCCCAAATTTTCTGTAAGAGTTGTAGGTGAAGCTGATGTTCTCTTTGATAATCACCAGCTCTTCAACAATATTGTTATTCCCTTTGCCTTGTGAAAATAACTCTTTTAAAAGAAGATAATCTCATAGTACCTTGGCTATTTTTACTGGTCACAGTTGTCTATAGTCAGTTTCTGTTTCTTATTATTAGATCTCATCATTTGGCTCAAAGTGTATGTATGTGTGAGTGTGTGTGCATGTGCATGAATGTGTGTATACATGTGGCATGTTTCCTTCCTTATCTGCATTGAACTGCTCAGACTTCCAGTTTCTTGAACTCCTCTTCCCTAATGATTCATTTATTCATCCCAGAAACCACTTTAGTGTCATACCCTAAGCCTTATGCCTGCTGATAACTACAATTTATCCCAGATCTTTTTTTTTTTTTTTTGAGATGGAGTCTCACTCTGTTGCCCAGGCTGGAGTGCAGTGACACGATCTCAGCTCACTGCAAGCTCTGCCTCCCTGGTTCACGCCATTCTCCTGCCTCAGCCTCCCTAGTAGCTGGGACTACAGGCGCCCACCACCACGTCCGGCTAATATTTGTATTTTTAGTAGAGATGGGGTTTCACCATGTTCACCAGGATGGTCTCGATCTCCTGACCTCGTGATCCACCCACCTCAGCCCCACAAAGTGCTGGGATTACAGGCGTGAGCCACCGCGTCTGGTCTATCCTAGATCTTATTTTCAATTCTTGCTCTCTCTGACTACTATCTTCCATCTTCCTACCCCACTTCTTTTAATACTGTCACCTCGGCACATTTTCCCCATCAGGATATTCAGACACTTGATCTTATAATTATGTCACTTTCCATTATCCAGTATGAAATCGAGTTCTTGCCTGATTACCCTGGCCAGAACTTCCAAGACTATGTTGAATAGGAATGGTGAGAGAGGGCATCCCTGTCTTGTTCCAGTTTTCAAAGGGAATTCTTCCAGTTATTACCCATTCAGTATGATATTGGCTGTGGGTTTGTCATAAATAGCTCTTATTATTTTGAGATACGTCCCATCAATACCTGATTTACTGAGAGTTTTAGCATGAAGGGCTATTGAATTTTGTCAAAGGCCTTTTCTGCATCTATTGAGATAATCATGTGGTTTTTGTCTTTGATTCTGTTTATAAACTGGATTACCTTTACTGTTTTGCATATGTTGAACCAGCCTTGCATCCCAGGGGTGAAGCCAGCTTGATCATGGTGGATAAGCTTTTTGATGTGCTGCTGGATTCGGTTGGCCAGTATTTTATTGAGAGTTTTAGCACTGATGTTCATCAGGGATATTGGTCTAAAATTCTCATTTTTGTTGTGTTTCTGCCAGACTTTGGTATCAGGATGATGTTGGCCTCATAAAATGAGTTAGGGAGGATTCCCTCTTTTTCTATTGATTGGAATAGTTTCAGAAAAAATAGTAGCAGCGCCTTCTTCTACCTCTGGTAGAATCTGGCTGTGAATCTGTCTGGTCCTGGACATTTTTTTTTTGGTTGGTAGGTTATTAATTATTGCCTCAATTTCAGAGCCTCTTATTGGTCTATTCAGGGATTCAACTTCTTCCTGGTTTAGTTTTGGGAGGGTGTATGTGTCCAGTAATTTATCCATTTGTCCTAGATTTTCTAGTTTATTTGCATAGAGGTGTTTATAGTCTTCTCTGATGGTAGTTTGTATTTCTGTGGGATCAGTAGTGATATCCTCTCTATCATTTTTTATTGTGTCTATTTGATTGTTTTCTCTTTTTTTCTTTATTAGCCTCACTAGAGGTCTATCAATTTGGTTGATCTTTAAAAAAAAACCAGCTCCTGGATTCATTGATTTTTTGAAGGATTTTTTTGTGTCTCTATCTCCTTCAGTTCTGCTCCGATCTTATGATTTCTTGCCTTCTGCTAGCTTTTGAATGTGTCTGTTCTTGCTTCTTTCATTCTTTTATTTATGATGTTAGGGTGTCAATTTTAGATCTTTCCTGATTTCTCCTGTGGGCAAGTGCTATAACTTTCCCTCTACACACTGCTTTATACGTGTCCCAGAGATTCTGGTATGTTGTATCTTTGTTCTCATTGGTTTCAAAGAACATATTTATTTCTGCCTTCATTTTGTTATGTACCCAGTAGTCATTCAGGAGCAAGTTGTTCAGTTTCCATGTAGTTGAGCGGTTTTGAGTGAGTTTCTTAATCCTGAGTTCTAGTTTGATTGAATTGTGGTCTGAGAGACAGTTTCTTATAATTTCTGTTCTTTTCCATTTGTTGTGGAGTGCTTTACTTCCAACTATGTGGTCAATTTTGGAATAAGTGTGATGTGGTGCTGAGAAGAATGTATATTCTGTTGATTTGGGGTGGAGAATTCTGTAGATGTCTATTAGGTCTATTTGGTGCACAGCTGAGTTCAATTCTGAAATTCTGGCCAGGGCAATCAGGCAGGTTAAAGAAATAAAGGGTATTGAATTAGGAAAAGAGGAAGTCAAATTGTCCCTGTATGCAGATGACATGGTTGTATATTTAGAAAACCCCATCCTCTCAGCCCAAAATCTCTTTAAGCTGATAAGCAACTTCAGCAAAGTCTCAGGATACAAAATCAATGTGCAAAAATCACAAGCATTCTTATACACCAGTAACAGACAAACAGAGAGCCAAATCATGAGTGAACTCCCATTCACAATTGCTTCAAAGAGAATAAAATACCTAGGAATTCAACTTACAAGAGATGTGAAGGATCTCTTCAAGGAGAACTACAAACCACTGCTCAGTGAAATAAAAGAGAACACAAACAAGTGGAAGAACATTCCATGTTCATAGATACGAAGAATCAATATCATGAAAATGGCCATACTGCCTAAGATTATTTATAGATTCAATGCCACCCCCATCAAGCTACCAACGACTTTCTTCACAGAATAGGAAAAAAAATATTTTAAAGTTCATATGGAACCATAAAAAGAGCCTGCATTACCAAGACAATCCTAAGTCAAAAGAACAAACTTGGAGGCATCATGCTACCTGACTTCAAACTGTACTACAAGGCTACAGTAACCAAAACAGCATAGGACTGGTACCAAAATAGAGATACAGACCAATGGAACAGAACAGAGCCCTCAGATATAATGTCACAGATCTACAACCATCTGATCTTTGACAAACCTGACAAAAACAAGAAATGGGGAAAGGATTCCCTATTTAATCAATGGTGCTGGGAAAACTGGCTAGCCATTTGTAGAAAGCTGAAACTGGATCCCTTCCTTACACCTTATACTAAAATTAATTCAAGATTGGTTAAAGATTTAAATGTTAGACCAAAAACCATAAAAACCCTAGAAGAAAACCTAGGCAATACGATTCAGGACATAGGCACGGGCAAGGACTTCATGTCTAAAACATCAAAAGCAATGACAACAAAAGCCAAAATTGACAAATGGGATCTAATTAAACTAAAGAGCTTCTGCAAAGCAAAAGAAACTACCATCAGAGTGAAAAGGCAACCTACAGAATGTGATAAAATTCTTGCAATCTACTCATCTAACAAACGGCTAATATCCAGAATCTACAGAGAACTCAAACAAATTTACAAGAAAAAAACAATTCCATCAAAAAGTGAGCAAAGGATATGAACAGACACTTCTCAAAAGAAGACATTTATGCAGCCAACGGACACATGAAAAAATGCTCATCATCACTGACTATCAGAGAAATGCAAATCAAAACCACAATGAGACCATCTCACATCAGTTAGAATGGTGATCATTAAAAAGTCAGGAAACAACAGGTGCTGGAGAGGATGTGGAGAAATAGGAACACTTTTACACTGTTGGTGGGACTGTAAACTAGTTCAAACATTGTGGAAGACAGTGTGGCGATTCCTCAAAGATCTAGATCTAGAAATACCATTTGACCCAGCCATCCCATTACTGGGTTACTGGGTATATACCCAAAGGATTATAAATCATGCTACTATAAAGACACATGCACACATATGTTTATTGTGGCATTATTCACAATAGCAAAGTCTTGGAACCAACCCAAGTGTCCATCAGTGACAGATTGGATTAAGAGAATGTGGCACATATACATCATGGAATACCATGCAGCCATAAAAAAGCATGAGTTGATGTCCTTTGTAGGGACATGGATGCAGCTGGAAACCATCATTTTCAGCAAACTATCGCAAGAACAATAAACCAAACACCGTATGTTCTCACTCATAGGTGGGAATTGAACAATGAGATCACTTGGACACAGGAAGGGGAACATCACACACTGAGGCCTGTCGTGGGGTGGGGGGAGAGGGTAGGGATAGCATTAGGAGATACCTAATGTAAATGACGAGTTATTGGGTGCAGCACACCAACATGGTACATTTATACATATGTAACAAACCTGCACGTTGTGCACATGTACCTTAGAACTTAGAGTATAATAATAAAAAAAAAGAAATCAAGTTCTCATTTATTATACAGCTTAGGTTTTCTGATCAACCATTTTTAATCAGTACCCTGCATTAAATCCTCAGCTCTCTTGCCACTCTCCATTTTTTATGTCACACTTGCCTGGAAAAACTCTATCTCTAGTTTAAATCCAACTGTCCATCAGCTATGCACCTGCAAACATGGCTGAAGGAACCCCTCTTGAAATATATGACTCCAAATTCAAATAATTGTTCAGAACTCCCTGGTATCTGTGTTTTTTATAGTTGAGTAACGTTCTCTCTCTCCTTGATGACTATTTCAAAATTTCTCATTTCTCAAATCTCTGAAGTTCTTCTCCTTTTCTTTTTTCAGGCTGAATGGTTTGGCTACTCATTTGATGAGATATTTAAAGCAGTCTCAAATACAATTATTTTCTTTTTTACTGATAGATAATAATGACCCTTCTAAAACTGTAGCCATACATTGTCTTTACTTCTACTACAATGAGGAATTTTTACTTGCTCTTATCTGAAGACCCCTTTTGCCTTTGTGCACTTCCTTGCATTACCTCATGCATCCCTGAGTTTGCCATTACACTTTCCTGGATTCAAATATGCCATTTGAAAAATAGTATTGTGCCATTTGAAACATCCAGGATAATTTCTACCTTCTTGACCTCTCCTTGGAATTCCAGGTTCTTCTATTCAGAACAAATTGATGTTCATAGTAGATGCTTAATAGACATCTCAACAAAACACTAATTCTTTATTTTTCTCCACCAAATCACTTCTTTCCCATTATGCCAGTATCAGTAAGTGACACCACTACTCACTTGATTGCTCAGATAGAACACTGAGGTGTTATACACGAGTTAAATCTGCATTTCATGTTGTGTATCCTGATAATTAGTAAATCCATTTGCTCTTCCTTCAGTGCATTTTCTTCTTGCCACCACCAATGCTACCATCTAAGTTTACTTGTCTCTTTCCTGTACCATGGTAGTGACTTCTTAACTTATCTTTTCAGTGTTTTTTGTTCAGAGCCTAGCCCTATAAAAAGCCTGGCTCAATTTTTCAAAATATAAAAATACAATTTTTCTTAAACTTAGAAAATGAAGTATAAAGGACAAAATATAAATATAAACATAAATGGTTACATTAGTGCTGCAGAACCCACCACTGACTTTCTATATTATATAGCTCCAAATCCAATGGTGACTTAAAGATGATTTGGTGGCTGCCAAGAAGGAATAATCCTAACACTTGATAATATGTTTGGAGACATGTAGGGACATTGGTTTGCAGTGTGAGGTCCTCCGCTAACATTTAGTGAGCAGAATATGAGATAATGAAAATGCCATAATGGATAGGATGAGGTGTCCCAAAATGGAAACATCCTATCTCCAATGCCAACTGCATCCCCAAAATGTGGCCTTGGCTTCCTAATGACCCTTGATTTTCCTGATTTACTGTACTCTAATTACAGTGACATTGTTTTCATCTACCATGACAAACTAATTTCTACCGAAGATCATTTATACTTGTTACTCACTTGATCTGGTACAACATTACAAATGTACCCAGTTTACACTTTTTGTTTTCTCATATTCTGTACAAATTACATCTCCTTAGATAGGAATTGGCTTGCCACACATGTTTAAAATAGTCATTAGCATTACTCTCAATTCCTTACTTTATTTTTACTTTATTTTTAATAAAGTAAATTTATTTTACTTTATTAAAATAAAGTACTTACCTTACCTTACTTTATTTTTAATCATACAATTATTCCCATGTAACATTTTATATATTTGCTTTTAAATTTATTTGTTGCCTGACTTTCCTATTAGGATGGAAACTACATCATAGAAACAAATTTGTATGTTTTATTTGTCTTTTTTAATCAAAAGATAACAGCAATGAATCAAGTTTATATTATAAACTTGATACTCATTTATTGAATAAATTAAATAATTTACAGAGTAAATTTGTTAAATACAAATATTCATATGAATATTGGGAATGTAAGTAGTGATTATCTGGACATTTAAAATTTTAACTCTAGATCTAATAAAATAAGTAGATTCCCATGAATAAGTTCTACTGGGTACAAGAGATGGGGGAATGGTTGGTTGATGGAGCAGTGAGAACACATATATTTATTAAATTTGCTGTCCTACATGGAATGTGGCTTTTGGTACCCAGAAACAATTACATTAGTAATATCAAAGATCACTGAGCACACATCACTATAACAAATATAATGAGAAAAATATTTGAAATATTACAATAATTACCAACATGTGACACAGAGATATGGAGTGAATATATGCTGTTGGAAAATGGCACCAATAGACTTACTTGGCACAGGGCTGCCACAAACCTTCAATTTGTGAAAAATACAAATCTTCAAAGCACAATAAAGCAAGATATGTCTGTTTGGGGGTAACTTACAGAGTGCTGCAGATATCCTCATATGGGCTGCAGACAAAGGGACGTTCTACCTACATATGTCCCAAAAAGGAGGTTGGAGTGTGGAGTTTATATGAGAGTTTAAATAATTTGGCTCAAGGTCGGTTTCTTTTGGTATTTTGGACAATAACCTGGATACCTTTCTCAGGGCCTGGGAATGTTTAAGGCTTTGGCTTGGATTCAAGCCTGTGAGAAAAATCATGCAGCTTAGAGGGTTTACAAGGCCATTAGGACACTCCTTGTTTCGTGGTCAGGACATAGGAATAAAGCAGGGGAAAGTGGTGGACCATACAATATGTGTGTCTGCACATGTGTCTAGATGTTTGTGTGTTTTTTCAATTATAAGTCATTCAGTAGATCCAAGGTAGGTACTTCCACCCCTGAACATTGGTTTCCCCATCACCTCATGACTAATTTAGTAAACCCAAATATCAATATAAAGCAAAGACTAATAAAAATGCAAAGTAATGTTTCAAGGTTATTTAAAACATATGCACATCTAATCCCTTAAATATAATTGAGGCCAATAAACTCCTGAGAGACAGAGAGTGAGAGAGAGAGGGAAAGAAGTACAAACCTTGCACATCTGTTTTTTTCTGGCAAATATAAAATGATTCCAAAGAAATCTATAATTCAGGAGACTCAGAAGCAAGAGAATCAAGCATTAATCTTTTATTAATGATCTTTTATTAAAATGTCAATTTTCACTACTATCTAATCTGTTGTTTTATATAAAATAACAACAGATTAGATAGTAGTGAAAATTTTTAAGAATATAATTATTTGTGAGTGCTGTAATCATAGTATGCAAAACAAATATGGCTTTATGACAAAGCACTAGGTTTTCCTAACACATTGCCCAATGAAACCACATGATTTTCTGTAATGAAAAATAAAATACACCAAAACCTTTAATTGTGTTATCAGGAGAATGCATCAGCTAGTTGCTGACTATTTTGACTGAAGATAAATTATGGTTGCTAGTGCATCGTATTTGTACGATAAAATAAGCAATGTATTTCATACATTTAAGAGACACATTTCTGGATGTCAGCTAAAGTACTGTGAATGCATTTTCTTTTCTAGACTTCTGAATGTCTTTGTCTTAAAACAGGATTTTCTATTAAGTTTAACAATAATTTATGGCTTACCCCTACCTAATTAGCTTAGAATTTGATTTTCTCCACTGAAATGACAGGAACCAACTATTAATTATGGGCTTAGACCCAAACTGATAGGAACATCAATAATTTTACTGCAATTTTCTCAGTAAATTTCAAATAATAAAACCTTATGCACGAATTATGGAGGTGGAACAAGTTTTATGTCCATTAACATAGAGACAATACATTGATTGCTTGCTGTGACATTATGAAAATGAACTGATGAGACAGCTCCAGGGGAAAAGTGATCAACAAAAGAGGGCATTCCACTGCATTAATCCATCCTTTCCAAAATTAGAATATATAATATTGAGCCGAGTTATACATATTTAAATAATATATTTTGACTTGAAAACCCCAATATACACAAATATTGAAAACTCAGCAATAAATGTTAACACTATTCTATCCATTTTATTAACTGTAGATTACAGCCAGTAAGAATTACATTCATTTTTTTTTTCAAAAATACTCATTATGAGACTACGCGCCACTCTTCTTTGATTGAGGAAAGGGAAATCTGCTAAAAGCCTACCATTGATTAAGTGAGAGAAAGAATCTAGTTCACAAGTGTCAGGTTTTGCTTATGAGATTAAAAAAATGTGCTAGTTATAGGCAATATTTGGAGAGAAGGCAGTGTCCATAGGTGTGTATGAAAGTAAGCACACAGATTTGCTGGTGATAGTTTTGGAGTGCTGTTAAATGAGGGTTTCTGCTTTCTTTATTAATTGAGAAAAATGTTATCATTTGATAGTATACTAATCAAGTCATGCATGAAGTTAGTGGTTTTACATTTGACCCCAATCAAAAGTTATGTGTTTTTGCCCAGCAAATACACCTGCATTGATGCAGAAATAGAATAGGTGGAAAGTTTTTTTTCTAGTAAGATTTGGGATCTTTCCAGACAGATATCAAGAAGAGAGAGTAGCAAGAGTGTTCATTATACCTGCAAGAGTATGATTAGGAAGATAGACCCTGGGATCAAATTTGAGCATGGTGGGATATGAAGATATGAGTGTGGTGGGTAATGATGGATGGGTGGTAAAATCCATGAGATATTTTTGGAGGATTGCACAAAGGATTATTCACGTGGTAGCTATAATGGGGGAGGGGGCTGGAGAAGCAAGAGTGGAACACTTGCCACCGAGATTGTAGAAGAGATGCAAATAAGAGCTATAACATATTTTTTAGTATGTTTTAAGATCAATTCAATGGGTCATTGCTAGCATTTTAAAATATAATAGAACAGAATATTGGTGCATAGAATAGAAAATTTAGTACATTGTAAATTTAAGAATACGTATTTTTGTTTGTTTATATAAAGTTTTTTTTTACAGCAATTTTATTCTATTTTTTATTTTTATTTTTTTGAGATGGAGACTTGCTCTGTCGCCCAGGCTGGGGTGCAGTGACACGATTTCGGCTCATTGCAACCTCGGCCTCCCAGGTTCAAGCAGTTCTCCTGCCTCAGGCTCCTGAGTAGCTGGGATTACAGGCACATGCCACCACGCCTGGCTAATATTGTGATATTTTATAGAGATGGGGTTTCACCATGTTGGCCAGGATGCTCTCAAACTCCTGATCTCAAGTGATCCGCCAGCCTCGGCATCCCGAAGTTCTGGGATTACAGGCATGAGCCACCACGCTGGGACATTTTTTTTTTCTAACAGCAACTTTGGATACACAGTAAACTTAAGAGGAAGGTACAGAGGTTTCCTATATACCCTCTACCCCTACACATATAAAGCTTCCCCCATTAGCAACAATTCCTACCAGGATACTACATTTGTTACAACTGATGAACCTACATTGATGCATCATGATCACTCCAAGCCAATAGTTTACATTAGGGTTCACTCTTGGTGTTGTGCATTCTTTAGTTTTGGACAAATGTGTAACGAAATGTATCCTACATTAAAGTACCATAGAGAATACCTTACAGCCTTACAAATCCACCATGTTCTGCCTATTTATTCTTCCCTTCCTCCCAACCCCCAGCAACTACTTATCTTTTTACTGTCTTCATAGTTTTGTCTTTTTCAGTATGTGACACAGTTGAATTCATAAAACACATAGCCTTTTCAGACCGCCTTCTTTCCCTTAGTAATATGAAATTATTATTTCTCCATTTTTTTTTACATGCCTTGATAGACTCGTTTCTTTCAGTACTGAATAATATTTTATTCTCTGGATGTACCAGCTTATTTATCCATTCACCTATTATGGAAATCTTGGTTGCTTCCAAGTTGTGTCAATTATAAATAAAGCTACCTCAAACATCCTTCTGCAGGCTTCTGTGTAGACCTAAATTTTCTCTTCCTTCCTTTCCTTTCCTTTCTTTCCTTTCTTTCCCTTCCTTCTTTCCCTTTCTTCCCTTTCTTTCCTTTCCTCCCTTTCTCTCCTTTCTTTTCCTTGGTTTGAGACAGAGTTTCACTCTGTTGTTCAGCCTAGAGTGCATGATCTAGGCTCACTGCAACTTCCACCTCCTGGCCTCAAATGATCCTTCCTACCTTAGCCTCCCAAGTAGCTAGGACTACAGGTGCATGCCATCATGCCTAGCTAATTTTGTTTCATTTTTGTAGAGAGAAGGTTTCACTGTGGTGCCCAAGATGGTCTTGAGCTCTTGGGCTTAAGTGATCCTCCCAACTTGGCCACCTGAAGTGTTGGGATTACAGGTGTGAGCCACCATACCTCGCCTACAAGTTTTTAACTTCTTGGAGTAAATAACAAGAACAACTGTGGACTGTATGGTGAGACAAACTTAGTTTTGTACGAAACTGGCAAGGCTGACGGCTATGGGTCACGCCTATAATTCCAGTACTTTGGGATGCTGAGGTTGGCAGATTGCCTGGGCCCGGGAGTTCAAGATCATCTTGGGCAACATGGTGAAAACCGATCTCTACAAAAAAAAAAAAAAAAAAAAAGTAGTGAGGTGTGATGGTCCATTCCGGTAGTCCCAGCTACCCGGGAGGCTGAGGTGGGAGGATCTCTTGAGCCTGGGAAGTGAAGCTGCCATGAACTGTGATCATGCCAGTGCAGTTCAGCAAAGGTTATAGAGTGAGACCCTTATTCAAAAAACGAACAGAAAAGAAACTGCCAAAGTGGCTCTACTATCTTGTATTCCTATCAGCAATGAATGAGAACTTCTGTTGATTCATATCCTTGTCAGCATTTGCTGTTCTCAGTCTTCCACATTTTGACCATTCTAATAGGTGTGTAGTGGTATAACATTGTTGTTTTAATTTTCATTTCTCTGAAGACATATGATGTAGAACATCTTTTTATATGTTAATGAAGCATCTGTGTATCTTTTTGGTGAGTTGCTTGTTAAAATCTTTGACCCATTTTTTGATTGTGTTTTCTTGCTGTTGAGAGTGATTTTAATGAGCCTTCTTTCATATATATGTGCCTATGTAATTGTGTGTGCATGTATATCCTGATTATGATGTTGTCTTATCAAGAATTCTAGTAACAAAATTGAAACCCACTTCTGGGTATAACAATGAAGTGGCTAAGGCAGGTTGGAGGGAACTAAGGAAAACTAGAGAACTAGAAAAATGTTCAACCTATTATTTTAAGTCTTCTCTCTTTTATTTATGGTCAATAAGACTAAGCAAATTATTTTTTAATATCCACAATAATTCCTTCTTTGATACATGACTTATTTAGAACTCTATGGTAAATTTAATTAATTTATTTGTAGTATTTGCCATTGCAAAGTGGTCTAAGAATATATTATTTGGCATAAAAATCTGGTATTTGTAAAGAAGATTTTTGCATTGTGTACTCCTACACAGATAAGTATATAGACTATCTGATTTTTGAATTCAGAATTCTATGTGTATCTTTCAGTATTTTTTCCAAATAATCCGTGAATGATTGATAAATTATGTTGAAATTTCTTGCTATCTTGATAGGTTACAATTTTCTCTTGAATTCTATCAATTTTTGCTTTATATATTTTGAAACTACTCTATTAGATCCATGAAACTACTTTATTAGATTCATACCAGTTAAGAATTATAATTTTTTCCTGATGAATATTATAATTTAGTAATCCTATTTATAAGACTGTTTTTCTATTTTATAGTTTATACATTTAATAAATGTAGTTTACCTCGTGAGCTATACAATTTGGATTGTATTTGCTTAATGCATCATTTTACACTTTAGAAATTTTCTTTCTTCCAATGATTTATGTGCTCTCTTATAAGTATTACATTATTGGAAGTATAATTTCTTTAAAAAAGTCTGAACATTTTTGATATTGGCCTTTGTCTTCTTGGAAACCTCACTTTTAGTGTTTCCTTATTTCACATAGCTTCTGACTCAAGTTTCTCCTCAATTTGTTCTTTGCTGTTTATTAGATTGCTGGGGGTGAAGGTGATTCTTACTGGGTTTTCAAAGGGAGACTCGTAATTATTTTTACTTAATTCTATATTGTTGCATTGTGATCTAAGGTTTTACTATGATTTCAATACAAGTGCATCATGCTTTACTGTATACTTTATCTAGAGTCTACATGTTGTTCGATGTGAAGGCACTCTGAGTATTTACATTGTACTGTGAAATGTAGACATCGTATATTCCCCTTTTTATTGTGTGACCCAGGAAAGTGTACTATATCTTAGCTTTTCGTCTCAAAAACAAACAAAATAATCAAAGTACTACCTACCTTATAAGGTATTGTAACTAATAAACAAATTGTCACATGGAAATTGCTTGCTTAAGAGCAATAACTATGTGTGCATTCTTACTGAATCAAAACTCTAAGAAAAAGAGAATGTGGTCTGCTTTGTGGAATTTCAAAAAGCTTTCTATTGCTATGGCTGTCTTTGTGCCAACTACCACTGCACAAATTTGCATAAATGTTGAAATTTAGAAAGGTATAGCTCTTCTTCAAGCCATGACCTATAAAATATCTGCTTATTATTATTATCATTATTTTGAGGATCTGCATTTCTTTCCTCTATCTTCTCTTCTACTCTTTAGAGTACTATGCTGTTTGTAGAAACAGTTTTTATAGACTGCTTTAATTTTGGCTGATAGAGAACAATTTTCAATTGGGTAACTCAAATAGGCTACCCTGCTGTTCTAAGGGACTTTTCTATGTTATTAACAGGTTTTTATTGTTAAACACTTCCTAACATCCTGAGTACCCGAGGGTTTTCCATTTAAGTTCTTCATGTCTATTTATGCACCGACTCTAGTATGCATACACTCTTTGTCTTTATCTTTTTAATGATTTACTTGATATTTAACCTAAGGGAGAAGTTCTGTGATTTTATGGGAATGATGGAATTAAACTGCCTCCCACAAAGTCCCTACAGGTATAAGAGAGAAAAAGATACACTTGGAGAATATATCTCAGGAGGATCCATTGTTATATCCTGTGGAAAATAACAGAGAAGCAGACTAATTGGAATTAAAATGCCCACTGTCATTGTGATAGATAAGTATCAAAATGCATTGCTCGAATAAAACATGGAGAAAATGATACAAGAATGTTCACATAATAAAAAGAAAGTTGATGAAATTCTAAGCACCTGGGCAAATTAAACATAGTATCACATTTTTATCATGAGCTTCTCTCTATAATTAAAGTTTTAAAACTCTGATAAGCTTGAATACTAAAATGTTTTTCAAAATTTCTCTTTTATTTTCATTGTTTTTTAAATCAGGTATTCAGATATTCTGCTTAATTAAATATTTGTTTGTGTCATATATTAAATATAAATACTCAATGAGAATGCTACTTTAATACTAACATTATATGGCATATTGATTAACTATTTCTGATAATTCAGAAGAAATTTTTGGACTTTTAAGG
This sequence comes from Papio anubis, assembly GCF_008728515.1. Classification (NCBI taxonomy): domain Eukaryota; kingdom Metazoa; phylum Chordata; class Mammalia; order Primates; family Cercopithecidae; genus Papio; species Papio anubis. Next base: position 170,385,818 of record NC_044976.1, read on the forward strand.
TTATTAAATAAACATTGAATATTATTTTACTATAGTTAAAAACTACATTTTTTAGAGGGTTTAAAACATGGGAAAACAATATTCAAAAAATACTAAATGAAAATACACGAAGTTCTAATGTTCTATTAAATAGAAAACAATTTAACAAATTTTTAAGCTTAACAAGATTCACTTGGTTGAAATCTTCTCTAGTCTTAAAAACAAAGAAGCTCTAATCCATCTTGAATTAATTTTTGTATAAGGTGTAAAGAAGGGATCCAGTTTCAGCTTTCTACTTATGGCTAGCCAGTTACCCCAGCACCATTTATTAAATAGGGAATCCTTTCCCCATTTCTTGTTTTTGTCAGGTTTGTCAAAGATCAGATGATTGTAGATGTGTGGCATTATTTCGGAAGGCTCTGTTCGCATGTTCTCACTCATAGGTAGGAATTGGACAATGAGAACACTTGGACACAGGAAGGGGATCATCACACACTGGGGCCTGTTGTGGGGTCGGGAGAGGGGGCCAGGATAGCATTAGGAGATATACCTAATGTAAATGACAAGTTAATGGGTGCAGCACACCAACATGGCACATGTATACATATGGAACAAACCTGCATGTTGTGCACATGTACCCAGAACTTAAAGTATAAAAAAGAAACAAAAAGCAAAGAAGCCTATATGACATTCGTGTTTCAATTAATTTACGTTGGTGTAAAATGCTAATTTAGGTAATCAATCAAAAATATCATCCAGTACATGGAAATTCTCTTTAATGTTTATTTTTAAATATGAAAAATGTTCATATACTTACTGCATATACTAGCACATTTAAGCAAAAATTACAATGAATTTTGCTGCATTCATACTATCTGTTAAGCTCACTGGCAGAGTAAAAGAGCTTTCTAGAATAAAGTAATCTGAATTAACATAATTTTAATTGTCCATACAATGCATAATTTTGGTTTTGGTAATAATAAGCATGCAGAATTTTATGTTTATTTTACCTATGTGGATTTGCCTTGTAAATATTTAACTTGGGCTATTCTAATTTTTTGTTCTCATACAACTCTGGATATCAGTTTATTTTATGAACAACGGGTCTAAATTGGGTGGTTTTACTGTTTTTTTTTTCTGGATCATAAAATGCTTGAACTTATTAAGAATTAATTAACAATGATCAAAATATCCAGCTTTTGTAAATATAATTAAGCATTTTTAATGTTTTATAAGATAATTTTTAAGAGAAAATTATTCCTGGTATTTCATATTTCTGCATAGTTAGAGCTTATTTAGCAAAATAAATGGTCAGATATTTAAAGAGGAAACATTTTGTAAGAAATAGATAGCAAATTCCTCTAGAATATAAAGGATTATCTCTCCTATCCTTATTTACCAAAAGGGTAATAAGAACCTGGAGACCTTCCCATCTTTTCTCCAGATGGTTTGTTTATATTTCATGGCTAAGGTCTGTTTCTCTCTAGAAGGAAGAAGGAGCAGATGTGACAGTTTCTCCAAATGAGCGTTGGATCTCATGATCTGCGGTTCCTGTTCTGTGGATCGACTTCAGGGCTCATGCAGGGTAATACCAAGCTTTTGTCACATCACATCACTCAGAGAACTGGCACTACATTGCTCTGTAAGTAATCATCTTTTCCCTGGTCCAGAGACCTTCTGCACCCTTTCAAGATAAATAAGTAAATATAGACATAAAAGCCTAATGCTGAATAACAATTACTTAATAATTTCTTTGGTGTCTTTCTTTGCTTAAAATCATAAATTTAACATTCAATTTTTACAGGAAATTCCTAAGTACTTTTATGTGTCAGGTACTGTGTTGAGTTCTTTCACACACATTATCTTAAGTAATTTGAATCATTAGTTTAATGAACTTGCTCTAAGATTCAAGGTCATAATTTAAATAATGCAGTAAAATTTCTATTAATTTACACTGCTTACAAATAAAGTTCAGAACTCATAAGCATGTTTATCGCAAAAATCTTATGTTTAAAATGTATGATTCATATAATAATGTATATATCTGTACCCACTTTTAAATACTCAGTCTTTAAATAAGTAACATGACAGATATTTCTTCCTTTCATCTATATATAAAAAAAATACTCCATAAGAATGCCAGAAACATTTTAAATAAGCAATATCGTGAACTCAGATTGAACAACCAACATAAGAGTGAGGAAGTATGTAGAAAGCAAACATGTTATTTTTAAACTAGTGAGCTTCCCTGAAAATTTAATGTGAATGCATTACTAGGTTGGAGCTCTAACAATATTCACATAGTGAATCATACCTTTTGATGAGTTCAACCTTAATTTATGTTATTTGAAAATTTAATGGTGCTTGTTTTCCATAATTTAAGAATGCCTTCGTTGCTAGAAATAAAGCATATGCTTGGAGGGGAAAATAATTGAAGGCATTCTGTATACAGTTCTCTATATTTGAGCACTTTGGCTGAGCTAAGCTAATGATTGACTTGATGTTTAGAATGCATGTATTTTGATGATCTCACCCACCCTATTTTAAAGTAAAACATGGTAAGTTACAGGCAGTGAAAACATTGATCAGTGGTCCCTTAGCAGTCAGTAGAGTGAACACAATTTAGATATAAAGTTCTTAGATGTTCCTTTTTTAATCGACAATTGGTAATACTGTAAATAAAAACAGAAATTTAGAAACACGCATGACCTAATACGTGAGCACATTCCATTAGCTTTCAAAGCAATGATGTAATCACATGTTGTGTACTTTTTAAAAAATCCACATTATACTCATTAGAAGATGAGAGTGGAAAAAAAAAAACTAATAATATTCTCAGTATTATTAAGAAAACATTTCTCTTGATTCTGTGGTCACCTGATAGGATCTCAGAAATCTCCAGAGGTTCCCAGACCACAAGTTGAGAAGTGCTATTTTGGAATATAGCTGTAATTTTTATTTCTCTGTAGCATTTTATTATATTTAAAAGCACAAAATATTTATTTATTCTACTCTGGATATATATTTGGTTGTTTCTATTTTTTGTTAATATAAACAGTCTGCCATTTTTAATGGCATTTAATTCCAGGTGAATGTTTCAAGAGGTTTATTCCAGTAAATATTGCTAGTTATGGAATTTTTAAGTCATAAAATAATGGTAATATAATTAACCTTAACTTTTCAGGATATAAAAAAAAAACAAAACTGTTTTCTGGTTGTGTGCCATGGTTCATACCTGTAATTCCAGTGCTTTGGGAGGCTGAGACAGGCAGATCATTTGAGGTCAGGAGTTTGAGAGCAGCCTGGCCAATATGGTGAAACCCTGTTTCTACTGAGAATACAAAAATTAGCCAGGCGTGGTGGTGCACACCTGTAGTGCCAGGTACTGGGGAGGCTGAGTGGAAGGATTGCTTGAACCTGGGAGGTCAAGGTTGCAGTGAGTTGAGATTTTGCCACTACACTTCAGCTTGGGTGACAGAATGAGACCTTGTCCCAAGGGGAAAAAACAAACAAACAAACAAACCAGAAAGAAAAAGAAAGAAAGAAAGAAAGAAAGAAAGAAAGAAAGAAAGAAAGAAAGAAAGAAAGAAAGAAAGAAAGAAAGAAAGCAAGCAAAGACTTTTTTTTCTAAAATGGTCATTTGATTTACAACCCCCCTCACTGTAGACTAAGGAACATCCCATTTGCTAACATTCTCAACAACATATTCAGAATCTACCATTTTGCTATTAGATAAATGTAAAATGGTCTCTAATTGGGGTTAAAATTTACCTTTCCCTTATTCTTAAGAAAAAGATTTTAAAAAGACATTCGATGTCTTTTTAAAATTTGAATGTCTTTCTAAAATTTGTTAAGTTTGTTATCTATTTGTAATCCTTGTTCTGTGAACTTTAGCTTCTTCTAGCTAGTACTTTTTTAATACAAACATCTAATTTGTTTGCTACTAATAAAGCTATGCTATTTTCTTTTGGTTAGTGTTTTCATATTTCACCCTCTTTTACTTTTACACTCAACTTTTTTCTCTGTCCTTGTGAATTAGAGTGTGGTTTTATAGAGAATTTGGATTAATTTTTTATTTACTTGAGTATCTGTTTTTTAAGTGGAATTTTAGTCCATTAAATGTAAGTAGATATTTGAGGGTCATATTTACCAACTTATTTTTGGCCTTTCAGTTGCCTCACACATTCTACTTTTTATTGTCCTGTTTTCTTGCCCCTTTAGGGATCAAATGAGCTTTTCTTTTTCTTTCTTTTTTTTTTTCCTACTTTTTCTCTTTCACTAGTTTGGAATCTTTATACTCTGTTTCTGCTCTAGTGGTAACAACAGAAACTACATTATGCCTATTTAACATATAATCTAAGTTACTCAATACATTTTCATGTTCTTCCCAACAACATCAGTCTCTTAGATCACTTTATTTTTAAATCTCTCATCTTACGAAATGTTACTGGGTAATATAATTTTATTTTTTAAAATCTAAACATATATTATTACTTTTTATACAGTCAGCAGTGAGTAGCCATAGGATGTACTCACATATTTACCATATACTTTGTCCTTGATTACATCTTTTACTTCTGACTTTCTAACAAAAATCTTGTTTGCCTCAATATATATATGGTCTTATTTCAAATATCTGACTTTCAACAAGTAATTATAAGATATGCTAAATAATAAAACAAACAAAAGCAAACACAGTCTAAAAAGATGAAAAAATATACTATAGCCAGACTTGGGTATGATACATATATTGAAATTAGAAGACTGAGAATTTGAAATGTCTATTTTAAAATGTCTATTTTAAGACTGATAGTAAAGGTCTGTAATATGCCAAATCAAATAGATAATTTAAGCACAGAGATGGAAAGTATAACAAAGAATAAATAGAAACACTAGATATGAAAATACAGTACAAGAAATAAAGTCTTTTAACAGGCTTGTATTAGTTCATTTGCACACTGCTATAAAAAAACACCTGAAACTGGGTAATTTAGAAAGAACAGGGGTTTAATTGACTCACAGTTGCACATGGTCGGGGAGGCCTCCAGAAACTTACAATCATGGTGGAAGGCAAAGGAGAAGCAAATCATGTCTTACAAGACAGCAGGCGAGAGTAAGTGTGTGTCAACTCAGAAAAACCTACCATTTATAAAACCATCAGATTTCCTGAGGACTTACTATCATGAGAACAGCATGGAGAAAATAGCCCCCATAATCCAATCACTTCCCACCAGGTCCCTCTCTAAACAGCTCAGAATTACAATTCCCAATAATATTTAGATGGGGATGTAAAACCTAACCACATGAAGGCTCATCAGTAAATTTGACAACGCTCAAGAAATTCAGTAAACATGAAGACAGATCAACAGATTTACTGAAACTGAAATTCAAGAAAAAAATGAGTATAACTGGCCAGGCGCAGTGGCTCATGCCAGTAATCCCAGCACTTTGGGAGGCCAAGGTGGGTGAATCACTTGAGATCAGGAGTTCAAGACCAGCTTGGCCAACATGGCAAAACACTCTACTAAAAATACAAAAATTAGTTGGGTGTGGTGGCACACGCCTGTAATCCTAGCTTCTCTGGAGACTGAGGGACAAGAATCACTTAAACCTGGGAAACGGAGGTTGCAGTGAGCTGAGATTGTACCACTGCACTCCAGCCTGCCTAACAGAGTGAAATTCTGTCTCACAAAAAAAAAAAAAAAAAAAAAAAAAAAAAGAGTATAACTAAAGAACAGAACATTCAAGGGCTATGAAACAATAGTAAATGACATAACGTGTAATTAGAATCTCAGAAAAAATCACACCCACACACACAATAAAATGGGAGACAAATTGACTCACATTTTATTTGCCTGAAAACATCTTTATTTCTCTACTATTGAAGAATTTTTTTTATACGTAAATTTTTCTATATGTAAGTTTCATAGCAGTATGTCTGCTATGGTTTGAATATTTGTCTCCTCCAAAACTCAGGTTGAAAACGAATTCCCAATTAATAGTATTGAGAGGTGGAACCTTTAAGTGGAGATTGGGTCATAAGGGCTCTGTTTTCATGAATGAATTAATGAATTAATGGATTTATTGGTTAATGAATTAATGGGTTATCATTCAATGTGGGTTAGTTATCAAGAGGCTAGGTATGTTATAGAAGTCAGGTTGGCTTTCTTGTGAGCCCCTTTGCCTTGTGATGCCCTGTCCTGCCCAGGGACTCTGCAGAGAGTCCTAGTTACCAAGAAGACTCTCACAAGATGCAGGTTCTAGACCTTGAACTTCCCAGCCTCCAGAAGGGTAAGATATAAATTTATTTTCTTTATAAATTACCTAGTCTGTGGTATTATTTTATAGCAACAGAAAATGGACTAAGACACCTACCCTACAAAATGGGTTAAAGTTCTCATGGCAAAATAATTTTTGTAACATCAGAATCCTGGATAAACACAGAGAAATAAAGATCATTTGGAATGGAATAAGTGAATGTCTGAAGGTTATACTTAATTTGTGTATGTTTACATATGTGTGTATACACATACATATGTCCATGTATATATACTCTCATACATGTCTCTCTACATACATTTATATATAATATATATAAAATAGTGCTCTTAAAATAACTAACTTTAAAGATAATTTTAAAAATTATTTAAAGATAACTAACTTCAAGGCAATAACAGTCATGGTGCATTGGCTGTTTCTTTCTCCATACAGACACAGACACACACACTTATACATATATATGATATAATGTAAAAACTTGTTTACTCAGTATGCATTCATGTTTACTAAAGAAGATGTAATCCCCTTTTCTTGTACCATTTATTCATAGTCTCCAGAAGATTGGAGGATGAGTGAAAGCAGAGGAATCAAATAACATTCAAGTACTTGCATGGGTAGTGTTTCATTTTATTTAATGTGGATTATAATATCTGTCCTATACTATAAACCTGGAGACTATTCCAGCATCAAGACCTCTTAATCACCCTCTGGGACACTCAATGATTTGTTTGATTATACATAATTATGCACCATTGTAGATTCTCAGATATAATATTGAGGAAAATTTGGTTTTCTATGTTTTCTCATGTGATCAATTTTACAAAGAAGAGAATTATTTTATAATGTTATAAAAGATAATGTTAATAAAGGAAAATGGCAAATTATTTGGGTAATGCTATGCCAAACATCTATTTTAAATCAAAGTTACCTATAAAGGCTTTTCTAATGAGATCATAAAAATATCGTAAATGCAATGTGTACTGTGTACACGGAAGTGTAACCTAGGTGCAGCATACTATCAATTTGCAGAAGCAACCTAAATAATAAACTATAGTTTCATATAAAATCATAGAAAAAATAAGTCAATAATGGATAAAGTTCCATTTCTCTGGGTAATTATATTCACTATCTTTATAAAATAAAACTCCAGAAAAATTATCCTTGTCAAAGTTTCTATTTTTTCTCCACTCCAGTGACTTGCTAACAACTAACATTGTTATATTCTTTCATCTAATTTAATAAGGGACATTAATCATCTATTAGTTGGTTCTTTAGCTTAACTTTATTTGCTCTAGTCCACAAATAAGACAGCTAGAGCTTGAAGTTGTTAGCATTGGGATTCTATTAGGACATAGCATTTATCTTGTCCCTTCATATTAGTTCAGTTAATTGCATTTGATTTTTTATTATTCTACTTAATGAAATATATACACTATTATATGTAGTGCCAGCCCTAAGCAAAATAGTTAAGGAAATTAATGTGCCTTCACTTTTTCTGTGTACATTGCTCTTCTCTTATATTTAGGAAGAAACCTATAGAAAAGTTATTAAACAAAATGGTTGATTACAATGTTGGCTTTTCAAGCATCACTACAAGTGAATGGCATGAGAGTTTGGAACATATCAACCTTTTACAAGGTTGTTGTCTAATGAGTTTGTACATGGAGTTATCACAAATATATAATAAGTGAAATATGCTAACCTAAATAATATGATTGTAGAGAAAACTGGATGTACACAGTGAACACATGAGAATGCAAAGGTAATGGAACAAATCAATGGTTTCTATTATACATTAGCTAGCAGAGCATATTATATGAGAATGACTTACCCATTAGTGACAGTATTATTGAAAATAAATCATAAACTATCCTTTTATGAATACATTTAAGTGCATTTTTGTGTTGTCACAAAAGAATAAACTTGCAGAGGCTAAAAATATTGCAAAAGTAGGAACTCTAAGAGGTAATCAATCATCAAGACAGTTTCCATCAGAGATTCTCTATGGACCTTGTGTCTTAGTCAGTTTGGGCTGCTGAAACAAAATTACCATAGACTGGGTGGCATAAATGACAAGCATTAATTTCTTAGAATTCTGGAGGCTGAGACCTCCAAGAACAAGGAGCCAGCGTATCCCCTCTCTGATGAGGGCCCACTTCCTGGCTTGTAGACAGCAACCTACCTCCTCACTGTATCTTCACATGGCTGAGAGAGAGAGATCATTTTCTTCATAGCTCTTCTTAAATGGACACTAATCCCATTTGTGAGGGCTCTAACTTCATAACCTAATCACTTCCTAAAATCCCCACCTTTAAAATGTCAACACTATGGAGATGAGGTTCCAACATGTGAATTTTGGAGGGACACAAAACTCAGTCCATAGCACCCAAGATACAATGAAATTCTGTTTTGAGGACTGCATGAGTTACAGATGATAAAAAAATATAGCCCAGCACCTGTACAATGCAGGAAGTCTAATAGCAGATGCCCACGTAGATACGATTTTTCCTAATATAACATTCTCAGTATAATTGTGAATGAGAAATAAACATACTTGAAATACAAAACTTGCATCTTAACTTTAATGTTGGGAGACCACACAGAAACGAAGCAAACAAATAGAATATCTCCCCAGCAAATCATAAGGATACAATGGCCGTTGTGTGATTCTTAAAAATTTCAAGTTTAAATTTTTATCTAAAGTATTCTTTTATTGTAAGTCTCTCAGGTAATTGGAAGAAGCAAGCACACATTCTCTTTGGAGGAATGAATTTTTAAATCCAGACTTCAGAGCATTTCACTTGTAAAGTTCAAGGAACATGGACTCACAATTAAAAATAAAACAGACAAACAAACAAAGAAACAAAAATAGATCACAGTGGCTAGATGCAATGACTCACACCTGTAATCCCAGTACTTTGGGAGGCTGAGGTGGGTAGATCACTTGAGGCCAGGAGTTCAAAACTAATCTGGCCAACATAGTGAAACCCTGTCTCTACTAAAATGACAAAAATTAGCCAGGCGTGGTGGCAGATGGCATGTAATCCTAGCTACTCAGGAGGCTGAGGCAGGAGAATCGCTTGAACCCAGGAGGAAGAGGTTGCAGTAAGCCAAAACCGTGCCATTGCACTCCAACCTGGGAGATAGAATGACACTGTGTCTCAAAAAAAAAAAAAAAAAAAAAAAAAAAAAATCACAGCCCCATAGGTAGGAACCAGTGTGGGGAATACAAAGCAGTGGAGTATAATAGATAAGAATGTAGTGAACTTTGAAATTCTCATATATAGACTGCAATATATCTAGTGTTCCCTGTTAAAGAAATGGAAGGAAAGCAAGTTATGTAAACAAGAAACAAAGACTTACATCAGTTGGATTTTACTGCCAAACAAACTACTTGAAAATTTAGTAGCTTCAATGAACTACATTTAACTTGTAGGTCAGCAACTGTGACTGGGCTCAGTTGAGCAGTTCTTTTGCTGGTTTTGGATGGGTTTAGTCACGCATCTGCAGTCAGATTTCAGTTCTTCTGAAAATTGGTTCCATCTTCAGGGCCCCAACCTGGGGGCTTTTTTTCAACAGTGTGTTGTCTAACTTCCAGCAGAATACCTTCAATTTATTCACACGGCAGAATTTTAACAAGACTTGAAAGAGGGACTTCTCAAGTCTCTGCTTATATGATGTTTGTCACTGTCTCACTGGCCAAAACAATTCAGAAGACCAGCCTGGTTTCAAATTTTGGAAAAATAGATTACAATCTTTGATGAGAGGTTCTTGAAAGTCTTGTTACTTTATATAAAGGGCATATATATATATATATATGTATATATGTGTGTGTGTGTGTGTGTGTATATGTATCTGGATGGTGCAAACTTGCAAACTCATGGTCATTTTTGCCTTTTGCCTCTTGTCACATACTATAAAACATGGCCATGTAAATTTAGGGATAAATGACAGAAAAAAAGAAAAGATACAACAATTAAAACTAAATGTATCAGTGGTCTGTTAGCTACATTATAGACACAGCTGAAAAAAAGTATCTGTAGACTGTAATATATCCCATAAAAATTACCTGAAATGCAACCCCAAAAGGCGATGGAATGCACACCATGAAAAAATGTTAAGATACATTAAGGACAAGAAAAGAGATTTTATAATATGATTAGCTGGCATTTATGAGATAGATATTAGAAATAAAGAGTTAAAAGCAATATCTCAAAGGATAATGGCTGATAATTTGTTTCAGAATGGCTTAAAGACACCAATATTTAAGTTAGAAGACCTCATGAATCTGTTACCAGAAAAGAGGTCTTGAGCTAGACCCCTGGAGAAGGTTCTTGGATATCACACAGGCAGGAAATCAAGGTGGGTCACAGAGCATAACTAAAGAAGCAATTTTATTAGAAACTACTACATTACAGAGTAGGGCTCCCTCAGAAAGAAAGAGAAAGAATGCCTGGGCCTTGTTTTAAGTTTTTCTTAGACAGGGGTTTTGTCTATGTAAAGACTAAGCTAATTTGTGTCTACATGCCAGTCAGCCGACATTATGACAAATTTATTACTCTATTGATTTAAAGAGAACTAGCGTTGACAGTCTAGTTTTTGAGTACATCAAAGCATAACTATTATTATCTCAAAAACACATATGGTCATGGGTATTGGGACATCTGGACTCTCAATTGTTGTAGGAATGTGTCTTTTCAAGTATCTTTAGGCTGTTTTCTGTACTGTAAATGTCCCATGAATATGGGTCATGACCATCAACCAATGTACTTTGCTAATTTCAAAATGAAGTTGAACTTAAAATGGCATTACTCTGGCTTTCCCAGGCTCCTGTTTCCCTAACAAATCTTTACTAAGAAAAATAAAGGACTATAAATAAAATAAAACTCATTATAGACAAAATTCTAGGTCATGAAATACTATGAATAGATCCTGAAAAAAGCTAAAGAGTGAAATATAGATTACCTTAAAAAAAAAAAGGATGTATAAATGAGGTTTGCTACTAATTTGTTAACAGCAGGCACAAAATCTAGAAAACACTGGAATAATGTTTCCCTGTGATAATCTAAAATAACTGGATTCTAGAGTAACAGTAAAATAAAGACATATTCAGAAAAAAAAGAAACTACAGCATGAAAAGCTTATCACCAATGGACTATCATAAAAGAAAATGCTAATGGATATATTTGAGAGGAAATGAAAATTACCTCAGATGGAACTTCTAAGGCAAGAAGGCAATAAGAAAAAAATTTTGCAAATTTGTGAGTATATCAGAATAAACATCAATAAGAAAATATATATAAAATATTTGATTTGAATTTTTCCAAACTATTTAAATAATTTGAGAGGAATCATCAAAATTAGAGTATTTTGTATTTCTTATACTTTACTGTAAGCTAACGATGATTAACCTTAGAGCTTGCTATCTAGAGTGAAAACAAAAAGAGTAGCTATTGTAACTTCAAAGCTGCAAGAAGGAAAAAATACAATGAAAACAACAAATTTTTAAAATTAGACAAAAAGAAAAAGACAGTAATGACAAAAATAAGAAATTAAGAAAAAAGAAAACAGGAAAACAGAAAAATAATACAAATAAAGAGGGAAAAGTTCATAATAATCTGATTAAAATACATTTTTATATATTGTTAATCATTCTGAATAAATTTTGTCTTTTATTTGTTAGCTTATATAGAAAATGAAAGCACAATTTAATAAATTCTATATTAAAAGACACATCTAAAGCATAATAAAATAAAATTAAAATTAAAACATGGAAAAAGATATGACAGGATAATATACCTAAATCGAAGTAAGGATATGCCTGTTACCATCTGATAAATATACTGAAGTTTCTAAGTATGACTAGTGATAAAAAGAGTTACAATAATAATAAAAACTTGATTTTATCAGGAAAGAGTAATGGATTTAGTTTTGTATTCAGTAAGTCTTATGGCTATAAATAAAGGATATTTGATACCATTAGTGTATTAGCCTGAGTTTTCCAGAGAAACAGAAGTAGCAGGATGTATTTATTGGCTCAGAAAATAATGGAGTCTGAGAAGTCCTAAAATCTGCAGTCGGAAAGCCAGAGATTTAGGAGAGCTGATGGTGTGGTTCCAGTCCATGTCCAAAGGATGGAAAACCAGGGGAGCGCATAGTGTAAATTTTAGTCTGAAATCTGGCAGGCTGGAAACCCAGGAAGAGACAGTGTTTTCGGTTTGAATCTGAAGTCAAGAAAAGACTAACATCCCTGCTCAAGACAATCAGGCAAAAGTTGTTTGCTTTTACTCAGGAAAGGGTCAGGCTTTTTGTTTTATTCATGCCTTTAACTGATTAGATGAGGACCACCACATTAGAAGGAAAATCTGCTTTACTCAGTCAACCGATTCAAAGGTTAATCTCATTTAAAAACCCCCACAGACACAACCAGTATAATGTTTAACCAAATATGGGTACTGTGTGGCCCAGTTAAGTTGAGACATAAAAGTAACCATCAAAATTGCAAAGGTGTAAGCTTACAAAAAACTGGCAAATCAATCAAGAAAATAGACTATTTTAGCTTATCTCTGTCAGTAATTGATAGACCATTTAAAGATGAACACTAATTAAGAAGACTTGAAATGCAATCCTATTAACAAGCTTGATTGTTTTAGCTATTTTACTCCTCACAAGAACATATTCTTTTCAAGTATGTAATGAAAATTGTGCTGGAAAACGTACATACAAATTTGCCATGTGCCAGCATGTTCCAGTCCATAAAGTAAGGCTCAATAAATTTGTAATTAGAGTACAGTAAGCACAATATATTCTGATCCTTATATTTAACATTTTACATTTGCCATATTATTTTATTTTTTTTAATATTTCAATATGTATTTAGATAATTGACCCTCAAAATGAATGATTTTGGCAATGCCTGCAGTCAGTATTGGTTGTCACAATTGAGGGAAAAGTTGCTACAGTTTTCTAGTGGGTAGAAGATAGGAATACTGCTCAAACATCCTTCTAATGAATAAGACAGCTTGCCACCATCAACAAACAAAGCTTTGGTCCAAAATGTCCATAGTGCAAATTTCGAGAAACTCTGATATATAGATTGATAGATAAATAGATGGATGAGAAATATAGAAATATAGATACAGAGAAAAATATATAGATACAGTTATATAGCTAGATACATATCTATATATAAAATACTTTGCTTGCTAATTAAATAAAATTAAATTGCAGACAATCAGATGCTTGATTTTAAAATACTGTATATCCTCCTTTTTAGGAAATCATCTTTCATCAATGCAATGCAATGGTAGTAGCACTCTAAGAAAATACAAAAAAAAAAATTCTAGTATAATCAAATATTCTATTTATATTCAAATTTATCCAATTTTCTCCAAAATGTATTTCCTATCAGTGTTTTTTAACCAGAATTTATTTAGATTTAACACATATGTTTTGTTGTTATGGATCTAGTATGTTCTAGTCTGAAAAAATGTCTCAACATTTGAATTTTTATATGGTACTCTCCTACCAGTGAGCATGACCAAAATAAATAAATAAATTAATTAATTAACTCATTCTATAGGAAAGTTTTTTGTGATGATCTCTTAATTAGGAGTATTTATGATCACAGAAAGATGCCATTCCATGCCATTAGTGTGCAGGGAAACTCTTTTGCTTAGAGGGGGGGTATGCTAAAGAGAACCACTTAGGCATTTCAGGCAGCAATGGAGTAACAGTTTTTGTGTGTGTGCTTTTTATTTATTTATTTATTTTTTTTGAGAGGAAGTCTTGCTCTATCACCCTCGCCCAGGCTGGGGTGCGGTGGCGCAATCTCGGCTCACTTGCAAGCTCCGCCTCCCGGGTTCACGCCTTGCTCCTGGCTCAGCCTCCTGAGTAGCTGGGATTACAGGCGCCTGCCACCACGCCCAGCTAATTTTTTGTATGTTTAGTAGAGACGGGGTTTCACGGTGTTAGCCAGGATGGTCTCGATCTCCTGACCTCTTGATTCGCCCGCCTCCCAAAGTGCTGGGATTACAGGCCTGAGCCACCGCGCCTGCCCAGAAAGTGTTCTTAAGTATTCTTATCCTTAACTTTCTCCAGTAAGGAAACACTTTTCTCTCCAACAAGGTATTTCCTTGCATCATTAAAACAAATGCATATCTGTATGTAATCTCTCCTCTGTGAAAGACATGGTTTCAAATGGCCTTAGATATTTTCACATTTCCACTAATTGCCCATTTTATTTCAATTCCATTTTCAACGATGCAATGTTGGATAGAAAAAAAAAAAAAAAAAAAAAAACAACTTCAGAAATTATACTCAGGCCACCAACATAGTATTCCATTTTAAAGTAAATAAATCCACTTGAATATAAATCCGATTTTTGAAATCATGTTGTATGAATGCTGGCGATTCTAGTATTTAACATTTACTGACAAAATAAGTTAATTTAATGAATGCTAATACTTCATAAATCAAGTATTAACACTCAATTACTGAAAAAATACAACACTGAACTGTACATTTAATCTGGTTCCTAAAAATTATTTCAAAGGATACTAAATAACAAAATAATTATGTTTATAATAGTACAAAAATTATAGAACAGTGTTCACACTATTTACTTTCCTTCGAATTTACCACTGAGATATCTCTGACTCCTTTTTTCTAATTCATATTACATTTTATGTATTGAGTTTATACCCTGTCTCAAACTTTTTTTTTTTTTGAGACGGAGTCTCGCGCTGTGGCCCAGGCTGGAGTGCAGTGGCGCGATCTCGGCTCACTGCAAGCTCCGCCTCCCGGGTTCACGCCATTCTCCTGCCTCAGCCTCCTGAGTAGCTGGGACTACAGGCGCCCACCACCGCGCCCGGCTAATTTTTTGTATTTTTAGTAGAGACGGGGTTTCACTGTGGTCTCGATCTCCTGACCTTGTGATCCGCCCGCCTCGGCCTCCCAAAGTGCTGGGATTACAGGCGTGAGCCACCGCGCCCGGCCCCTGTCTCAAACTTAAAGTGTTCAAGTAAGGGTGCTGCGATTTTTTCTACAATTCTGTTTGCCTTGTTTTGCTTTTTAAATTTTTTCTTTAAACCTTGTTTCTTCCAAGTGATACCAGAGATTGGATTTTCCAATTTTACAGTAAGGATGCCTAACTGGTATGTCTGCAGTTCCCACAGTAATCACTGGCCTTCAGTTACTAGATGTGTGTAATCATATTTGTGTCTATAATCCTCTTCTAGAGAGTGTTTTCAATAAACCAGATGCTGTCTAATAATCCATCCAAGTGGATTTCCTAATCTCATAGGAAAATCACAACTTTGTCAAGCCTACATTTTGTTTCCTTTTTGACAATGTTACCCTCCAAAGTACAAGTAACCAGACCTCTTTTCCTTTCCCTCAGGAAATGTAGTTCTGTGTGACGAGCTAAGGCAATAGGCCCCTCTTCTCAGCTTAAGAAGCTGTTGGGAATACTTTCCTCTTACTGTTTTTGCTTCTTTATACTGATCATTGTTTCATTTGTTGTCTCACACTGAACAAAGTTTATAATTTCTAGTACTAACAGATCATATCTATTTGTCATAAGAACAATTGTTGTTCTTTATACTGCAATAAAATTTAGCATTTAATGTTATGTCATTTTATTTCGTAGACTGCAGATTCTCCTCTCTGACATTTGCTTTTCTGATTTAAAATGCATACATGTACTTTTGTGTATGTATAAAGGATCAATGATTACTCTTATTAGCATATATTATACCATTCATCTTAAACTTTTAATTATTTCTTTGATTTTTAATTTACGGTAGGATTTTTCAATTATTACTTTGTAATTTACTGAATTTCAGTGCTGTAAGATTGTGGACTCAAAGTAAAGTAAATAAAAAGGATTAAGGTTGTAAGAAGGTAAATTTTAATTTGATTTTTAACTTTGTTTAGGGTTATCATAACTAGACGAAGTATTGCTCGATTCTTTTTTTATCATTGCTCCAAAAAGCTACCTTTTAAAGATATTCCTGCGTAATCACATCCCTTCACCCTCATCAATAAATACGATTTATGCTGCTTATGCTGTTTATGTCCTGTGGTCCTTTGGGGGAAGACAAACAGCTGTAATAACAAATACTTTCCACCATCCCAAACCAATTTTCACCTGCTTGTTGCTGATATTTACCCCCATTGCAATAGTAAGCCTGAGACAAAGAGTTCTAACATTTATCTTAAAATTGTCCCTACACAGATTTTTCAGGATTTTCATGAAAGATAAATTCTTCCCTTCTTATCTTTCTAACAATCGTCTTCCTCACAGATGTCTTGTTATAACAGTTATCACAAATGTTTTCACTACAGTCAGCCAAATGCTTAAAATACCAATATTACTCTATTTCACCATATCCTAAGAGCACCAGATTTTAATAATAGTCTACTGAAGGTAAAATGTGGTAATTAACAGTTGCAGTGAACACATATCCTTAATGTATGCACCTGGGGAAAAGATGCACACACAGATATGTTCCTTTTTGGCTTTTGGAAATTTTGATTATATTGTTCATACAAAGTTACATCCTATTCATGCAAGTACCCTACTAATACTTCTGTTAATGTCAAGTTTTTCTTGTTTATTAATTTATAATAATAATTCATAAGGATGGCAGTCCTTACTCTGTAATATATGTTCCTAGTCATATTTCCTAAATTCATTTATAAAACTTGACAGTGTAGGGAAGTGTGGGTTTCCTATCACTTAAATATAATTAAGGTAATCAATCTATTTCTGTGGAACTCTTTTGTTAATCATTATAATTTTATATCTCATTTCCAAATCAGATAAGTATTTATGTTCTATTTTGCATAGCCTTAACATTTTGCAACTTTGAAGATTTTATCTAGCTGAAAATTATTTTGGTTTATGATGTAACTGTGAGAGTATCTAATTCCGTGCTCTGTGGTATTTAGGACAATGGTGGGAGGATAAAGCAGGACAACACTTCTTGTGATATCATGTAAGATTCCACTTTTTAAAGAATTATACAGGACCAGTTAACAAACATCTTTTTATCAAAAATCAAGCTATGATGCGTGTATTTATGTTCATTCATTTGTACATCTATCTATGTATTCAACAAACTTTTATCAGTTACTCATTGTGGACAGAAAGAAAGACT
Source organism: Papio anubis (assembly GCF_008728515.1). Taxonomy (NCBI): domain Eukaryota; kingdom Metazoa; phylum Chordata; class Mammalia; order Primates; family Cercopithecidae; genus Papio; species Papio anubis. The sequence continues at coordinate 170,403,238 of NC_044976.1, forward strand.
TGAATTAAATATAGCAGTGACTGTCAAGGTATACATCGCTTAGTTGGAGGAATGGATATGTGTATATTTAATAGCAATACAACCTGATATTAATCTCCTAGTTATTCTGCACAATACCTAGGCAAAGACATATTAAAATACAAAACTGAAGCATAGATTTCATAAAATTCTGAGTGCACCTTTTTGTGACAATGCAAATTCCTTTTTTATGTGAATAATATTTTCCATATATTCAGAAATATTAAATTATCTATTAGTTGCAATTGTCAAAATACCAAATAATCATTTTCAAAATACTTCTAGATTTCGCCGGATGTGGTAGCTCATGCCTGTAATCCTAACACTTTGGGAAGCCAAGGCAGGTGGATTGCTTGAGGTCAGTAGTTTGAGACCAGCCTGGCTAACATGGTGAAAATTCGTCTCTACTGAAAATGCAAAAATTAGCTGGGCGTGGTGTCACATGCCTGTAGTCCCAGCTACTTGGAAGGCTGAGGCAGGAGAATTGCTTGAACCCAGGAGGCAGAGGTTGCAGTGAGTGGAGATTTTGCCATTGCATCGCCCAGGATGGGCGACAGAGGAAGAGCAAGACTCCGTCATATATATATGTATTAATTTATATATGTTATATATATTATGTATATATTTACTACATGTAGAAATGCTCTTTAAGTATATTGTGACATCGATATTATAGGCGCATGTTCTTAAATCTGTCTTTATAAGAACTGGAATGAACTCTATTTTTCATAAACATAATCTCATGTAATTTTAGTCATACTTCTTTCCAATCATTATCACAAATCTTAATTTTACTTTATGTTGCTAAGCATTTAGAACATTAAATATTTTTAGTAGTAAGAAACATTTAATCTTGAAAAACAATTTTTTTTTTTTTTTTAATGAAAACTGACTTTGGCATATACATTTTTTGAAACAAAAGAAAAATGTCAACCTGGGCAACATAGGGAAACCCTGTCTCTGCAAAAAACAAACAAAGCAAAATTAGCTGGGTGTGTTGGCACATGGTGATGGACCCAGCTACTTGGGAGGCTGAGGTGGGAGACTCACTGGAGACTGGGAGGTCGAGGCTGCTGCAGTGAGCTGTGATCGTGCCACTGCACTCCTGCCTGAGCAACAGAATGAGATTCTGTCTCAAAAATAAATAATCAGATAAAATAAAAATATGAGGAAAACCCCATTGCAATAGGAATGTACTGTGAATATATCCAATCAAGAGAAATGTCAGGAATAATTTTTGTTGGTTAGATTTAACAAAACCTCCAATAATACCTTTTATATTACAGGCAGTGGATAGAATGCTTTACTTTTGAGTGTATATTTAGGAAGGGTTTGCTTTTCAAATATAAGTTGATGTTACATTAAAACTAAAAGTGGTAATGAAGGTCACTAATGCCTGTAATGGTTGGATACCCTCCATATTTTGGCAGATTTTACAAATTCATAGACTGGAATCTAGGAAAAGAAACTATTTTTGTTGTTAATGCTACCCACTCATATTTTGGGGATGCCATCTCACCGAATTTCAATTAGTTTCTTATTCGAAACCACTTTCTATTTATCTCCTGTTGTGAACATTAATGAAAGTAAATCACCTCCCAAAACTTTATAAAGAGACATTTTATAACCCATTGCTATACTACTTAAAAAACGGAAAGTATTGACAGATATATTGTGAAAGAAAGCAAAATATTAGCTTGACATAAAGTCAGAGTGAAGTAAAGAATCCACATCAGGGCCGGGCGCAGTGGCTCACGCCTGTAATCCCAGCACTCTGGGAGGCCGAGGCGGGCGGATCACGAGGTCAGAAGATCAAGACCATCCTGGTGAACACGGTGAAACCCCGTCTCTACTAAAAATACAAAAAAAAAAATTAGCCGGGCTTGGTGGCGGGCACCTATAGTCCGAGCTTCTAGGGAGGCTGAGGCAGGAGAATGGCGTAAACTCGGGAGGCGGAGCTTGCAGTGAACTGATACCGCGCCACTGCACCCCAGCCTGGGCGACAGAGCGAGACTCCGTCTCAAAAAAAAAAAAAAAAAAAAAAAAGAATCCACATCAGGAAACCAGTTCCAAATCAAGAAACTAAACATTATCAGTAGCACAACATTCTCACCATTCTTGTACTCTCGGTATTTACCACTCCAAAATGATACTGGCCTTGACATTTGACAACATAGAGGAGGATGACCTACTTTAGGATTTTATATAAATGACATTTTCCGTTATGTTCTCCTCTAGGTCATGCAGTTGTTGATTATTCTCATGGCTGTGTAATGTTCTCTGGTATGAATAACCACAATTTGTTTATCTGTTATACTGTTGATGAACAGAGGTTTATTTTCCTCTGAATGCTTATTTCATGTAGTGCTGCTAGGATCATTTTACTATATATGTCTGGTAAACATAAAATTACATTGCTTTTGGAATTATATCTAGGAATGGAATTACTGGATCATGGAATTTGCACATGTTCAGTTTTAGTAGAGAATGCCTAATAGTTTTTCAAATGGCTTTACCACCTCCCGCTCACTAGCGGTGAATGAGGATTCCAGCTGCTCCCCATCCTCAACAACACTTGACATTTTCCCACCATCAATGTTTGTCGTCTTATTGCTTTATTCTCCTTCTAACTGATGTTTACCTGAAATGTTTTATATTTTCTTCTGTAGTTCCTTCATCTTAAATATAAACAGGTACGTTTTCCATTGAGTTAAATCCTATACATGGTTCCTTGAAAAATGGCTCACGTATGATATATGCTCAAAGAACAGCTGTTGACTGAATAAATAAATGTACAATAATTTACTTGTTTTTACAGATGCAAAAATATTAGAGAGTTAAACAGGACATCTGTCTTAAATTATATTGTCAATTGTCCTTCCTTTGTATAGTTTCTAATATATGAAAAAACAATGAACATATATGGCATCATGTTAACCATTAGAACCTTAGTATTTCACACATATTAGCCTTCCTCCTAGCAAGTTCTTAAGGAAACTGGAAAGAAGATGAATCACTTGATATAAAACTAATTTGTTCAGGTTAAAAAGATTAACTTTAAATCTAGGGAAAAACAAAAATGTAATAAAAATTTGACTTATATTGAAAGTATATCCATATTTAACAAAAATTCCCTCATAAAGTTTATTAATGAGCTCATTTTCTTTTAAAGTACTGATCTTTTCCTGCTCTGTTTCATCTCTGCTGGAGTTACAGCATAGAGTTATGAAGTTGTAGGTATAAAACTATATCTGTCAGGTCCTTGAGTTTGACAGTGATTACCCTGTTTTTACCCCTAGAAGATGTTATTCTAAAGTTTGGCAGCTAGAGTTACCCAGAATCTTGCTCAATTCAATCTAGCTCTGTTGTCAAATCTTAGAATTGTGCATGCTAATAGACGATGCTGCCAGTTCTATGTAAGACTCAAATGCTGGTGTCAAGAAGGACTCAGCCATGGTAACTATCATAATAAAATATACTATTGGCCTAATTTACCCCCTGAAGTTCAGGATTCTAAGATTTAAGCACTTTCATCAGAATATATTTCCCTTGGCACATGCAAAATTAACTTATTGGATCTCAGGTTAAAGAAAAAATTGCTAATGTATAATAGGCTACAGCTAGATTTGCTGCTTATGAAAACTTTCATTTTGACAATAATTTTAAATAACTAGGAAATAAAATAAAACCCTAGATTAACTCAAGCATAAATACAACTCAGTCACTTTCTATTTTCAGTGCTACTTTTCTCTGCCTTATTTGAGTAGTGCTGAAATATAATCACTTCAATGTAATATTTAGACAAAACTTGAACCATGTACAACATATGAAAATAAGGAAGTTTTACTAAATATAGTAGAGGAAAGTCTTTCAGGTTTACTAAAGGATTGTATATTACAAAATAGGAACTGCCTGCATTTTCTGATTACTTTAACCCTCATTTTCAGGATGAAAATTATATTCGTAGATGCTCAGATACAAGGATAACGGGGAAGGTCCTCATGGTACCTAAGAGAATCATATTTGTTCTTACTTTTTGCTGGTAGTAATCAGCCTAATCTCTGATTGGCTCCCTATGTCTTTACAACTCTGATAACAAAATTCCCTATGTATTTATTTAGAGTGTTGTATGGTAGAAGAAAAAAATGAATATTTTCCTTTATTACATAGAAATAAAATATATCTGACAATCTGACTGAGGGACTTTAAGTCACATTCATTGCCATATATATTTAGACTATCTGTAGAAAAATACAGAAGTCGACAGAAGAAGAGAAGAGAAGGAGTCTTAGAAGACGAAGTCGTCTAAGGAGTCTTAGAAGACGAAGTCGTCTAAGGAGTCTTAGAAGACTAAGTCCAAGAAGATTTAGTCTAAGTCTTCCTTAGAAGGAGTCTCCTAAGGAAGAGAGGAAGTTTTACATTGTATTCTAGCTAACAAATGGGAGTGAGAGGAGTGTATGGGGATAATGGGATAAATGGAAGGTAGGAGAGAGCAAATAAGTTAAGAGAACAAAAGGAAAAGAGAAGAGAGAAAGAGAAGGACAGGGTAAGGAAAGGAAGAGGAGGGAGATAGAGGAGAGAGAATTTAATGGGGATTCAGAATGCTTCTGGAAATCTGTATGAAAGACCAGGCCTTGATTTTATTTCTTCAGCTATTTTAATGATATTAATAACTTTTATGAGACACAGTAAAAGACAATACAACTAGAACTGCATCATTAATTGCTTAGTAGGTTTGAAGTCCTGTCCCATTATTGCTATCTATTAACCTCAAGAGCAAGAAATAAAAACTATATTCACTAAGCTGATTTATCTTAATATCATTAAATAAGAGTTTAATACTATCCAAGAATATCAAAGATTTTGATGTTGTCAAATGAAATAGTTTCATTTTTTATATAATTTGGCCTGTGAGTAACATTTGGTAAAATTGGCCACTATCTTCGTTTTGAAAGACTTTCTTCTGGTTTCTATTGCAGCTCACTTGCCCATGTTTCCTGTCACTTCATTGAATGCTCCTTCATGGTTTCCTTTCCTGTAACTGCTCTCTCTTCAGATCAGAGTGTGTTATGGTCTCTAAACATGTTTTCAGCCCTAGTCTCTTCATTATCTAAAAAGAAGAATTGCATGATTTTGACTAATTCTGGTACTTAAATACAGCATATGCTTACAACTCTCAGATCTTTTCTGGTAATAAAGAATGACAAAACTTTACCCAAACTGGAGACTTGTTTATCTAATTACTCAGTCTCTAGTATTTTTTATATTTTTTATATTTTTATATTTTTCTACCTGATAGAATACATGGGGGAGTGAATGAGACAACATAGTTCAAAGATATGCAGTCTTAGAATAACTAGACTCTGTTTCCTCTGAGACTCTGAGGAATCGTTTCACAATGGGATTTGCTGCATCACCTCCTTCTTGGCATTAAGCCACTTCCCATGTTCTTTAAACATAAAAGGAAAATTAGCAGATTGCAGAATGAGTTTCCTTAGGTAATAAGAAATATCCACAACAACATTAATAAAAGAAGAAAAAATAAAAGAACCATTAAGCATAAAGAAGGGTAAGGGCAATAGAATTCCAAACCGTCACTAATAAATAATCATGTCTTTGAAGAATATTCAATATATTAAGCATTTTTGTTGAAATATTACATCATAAAACATACAAAAACTGCAGTAATTATTTTCAGCAGTAGCACATATCCTAATATTGGAACAATAGTGAAGAAATTATCATGGCCCCTATGTAAATATAACAAAATGCTTGTGAAGTATTTCACATAGTTTATTGAATGTCTGTGAAATATGTATTTGAAATTTTACCCATACAAAGGTGAAATATGTATAGTATATGGAGAATACCAAGTACAAAGTTTGATGCATAATAAATACATTATATGTATATTTTCATCCAGTACTTATATGAAAATTCATCCTATATTTAACCTTTTCTCTTTCTATGACTATGCATTAGCTATCATAAATACAGTATCTGATAGGGAAGAACATTCTTAATTATGTTGCACTAAAGAATAGAATATTATTTTGTAGAGGATGGATTAGGCAGATTTTTCAAAAGAAAGCATATGTTATCAAAATAAAGTGGTCAAGTGTGATTTTACTGTGTGTTCTCAATTATGTTACTTTAAATACAATTTTAATTCTCTATTAAACTTTATTACATATTGTACACATAAATAAGACAATTTATCTATTCTTTTTCACATTATATCTTATACTGTTTTTATTTGAATACTATTACTATGTATATATGTGTATATATATATACACTACATATCACGGAGATAGACATATGTTAAGGTATATATTTAAAACAATAAAAATAAACCCTTTTGGAAACTTTCAGGTAGTTCACAAAACAAAGGTGATATATACATATGTATACATGTTTATTTATCTGTAATGTATTTTCTTTTTAAAGCATTCTTATTGGCATTAGATACTCAAATATACCTTTTATACTTCCTTAAATGAATGGGATTAGGGACTACATATTTTAAATAAACTTTCTCTTATCCCATCCCCGCAAAAGGGATATAAATACAAAACAAGTAGTTAATTGATGTCCCCGAACTCAACCTATTCCGTAGGTAATGTCTTTTTTTTCTACACTTTTCACCATTATTACAAATTTTCTTCTCATTTTGTTAAATTACTTCTGACCTGCTATTTTGATAAACAAAAAATAATAATTTGATGGTCATACTGTAAGAACTCTGAAATTATGTTCCTTGTTATTAATACTTTTTTTTATAGCATACACTTTTTCTTTAGACTTTTACAAACATTTTAGCAGAATATTATAATAGAGGGAATTATTGCTACAAATTTCACTAATCAATTCAAATTTTTGAAAAAATATGTGCATGTAAAGTATCAACTTTAATATAAAAGTTTGTTATTTTACAGTGTACTTTTTATAATAATAAATATAATTAGAAATTAAATGAGTCATTAATTATTTGAAAGTGTGTTCCTTAAAAATGTTTATCCCAGACTTCTTAGAATTGGGTTTTTAATAAAATTGCAAAATAAAATAAAATATTACCTAAGTTTTAATGTTATATCTGTTTTTATGTTAAACATTTTATTTAGGAAGTTTGTGGTGTTCATTGACATAATGTCTTTTCCTCCAGCATTGTAGTTGGGGTTTTTATTTTTGTTTTTGTTTTTCATATAGCAGCTTCAGGAATCCAAAGAGCAGCAAAGGTGTTCTAGTGTGATGGTACACACACATTATGAATCTCTTCTTGCATCACATTCTTTAATGTCCTTTTGAACAAAACAAATCAAATGGCCAACTCAGAATCAAGGAGTAGAGATATAGATTCATTTTCTTAATGGAACAATCTGTAATGCCACACTATAAGGGCATGAATGCAGGAGGGAAAGAACACTTGGCCATTTTAATAATCTATCACAAATGTGTCTGGTAGTGATGAAGGATTAGCTGCAAATAGGAGAGTCCATAGCGGGATGTAGATGAAATTCTACATGATGGTAGATGATCTAAAGACTTAAATTTTTGGTGTCATCTAGGTATGCAGGGATGTAGGGTCTAGGAACATTAGTTTTGATATCCTCTTAGAGAAGGTTAGTGGGCAGTTTTAATTATAGCCTCCCTTGGCACTTGCTCTTAGACATATTTTCATGATAATGCAGGTAGCATCATTTTGGAGAGATTAGGAACAATGATATTACCAAGAGCACAGGAATTGTGAACTTCCGCAGCCTAAGGTTTTTATCCTGGAGAACGATTATTTTTCTTAGCTGCCTTTAAAACTTGCAGTATTGAGACTCTAAGAACACTGGGAGCTAAATTCTGCCAAGTTTAACTGCAGAATATAAAAACAGGTCCATATGTATTGTAAGGCACAGTTATAGGCAGTTTTGTGTACCTATCTGGCCAAAGATTTAGTAGATAATCAATATCATACACGTGAATTATGATGAACTAAGGCTATCAGTTTAGATAGTGTACGTATCTCTTTGGCATTGAAAAGGTAGAAGTAATAATATCCACCACAATATTCATAGTGATTATTATAGATTGGCAATAAAAAGTTAGTTTTTTTTAGTTTATATTTTTTAATTGTTTTATAATTAAAACATGTTGCTTATGATAAAAGAAAATTTGGGGTTTTAAAATGTATGATTCATAGTAATAATGAGCATGTATCAGAACTTTAATCACATAATTTTATATTATAAAAAAATTATGAGTCATATGATAGAGCTCTATTAAAATAAATGAGAAAAGCATTTCATTGATAAAAAAAGTTCAAATATATAATTTAGATTAAATATTTAAATAATTTTATGACTATCAAATGCATGTGTCGCATATGTATATATATCCATAAGTCTAATAAGAACAGTTAAAATTTAATACCAACTACTGTTCTGATATCATGTCAGAAATATTGTAACTTTTTGTACATTTGCACTGTAAAATTTGCTTGGTTATAGAAACATTTCTAGTGGAACATTCCAAAAATGATTAATATTTAATATGTAAATATATTCATGTAGCAAAATATAAAACAACTACCTAGATTCTGCAGCTGAGGCCTTGTAAACTGAACTGACAAAAGATTAATAAGAGAAAAACAAATAGAATTTTGTTATCATGTGCATTGTGCTTACAAACTGGAGTACCCAGAGATGAGTAAGTCAAAAGCTTAGTTAGAACTTGGGTTTACAACATCTTACATTTTTAGAGCAGTAACAAGAAAAAGGAAAATGACTAGGTTTCTAGGGCAACAAATTATGAGAAGGTAAATATATGGGAAATGAGTAGTAGACGGCTAGTTAGCAAAGTTTGTTGTATAGATTCCTTCGGTGTCATCTTCAGACTGATAGGGTGTAAAGTTGTCCCAGCAACTGAATTTTGTCCTTCTTGGTCTTTGCAAATTTGTATCCTGCTTTTAGGCAAATATAACAGCTGAGAGCTTTTCTTGTATTTGCCTATCCTCAAGTGCCTTCAGTTAAAAATAATCCTTATACCCAAAGTGGCATATAGCAGGATGTCATATTTTACTACCTCTAAAAATATAACACAGAAAAATTATTTACTAGTTTGAATAATTTTATTAACATAATATTAATATAAATATTTTAAAATTTTACATTAATTATTTTAGTTATATAACAATATATTTGAATTATATACCACACTTTCAATAGTTACATTAACAATGTTTTTACTTGCTAAATTCTTTATGAAAATCAAGTAAATATTTACAAAATGTGTACAGTTGAGAAATATCTTTTAACATTATCACTCAAACATTGCTATTTTTATATCACATTATTCCTTGAGTTCTCAGTTTAAAAACATACAGTTTATAATGCCAAAATATATACTTCCTGGTAATCAACAAATATGTAATTGATTCAATATCTTCCAAATTGAATAAATATAAAATTATTTTAAAATCTCATGTGCTTTAGCAGCAGAATCTCAGAAATATACACTTTTGTTTTAGTGATAGTAATGACAAAGTAAAGTTGGAAAAACAAGAGAATCTTATAGGAATAATTGAAAATTATATTATTTTTAAAGTCATGTTAGAATTTTTTGATAATTAAGCACTTTTCCAAACATTTGATATCAGTGAAATAAATAAAGAAACCTTTGTCTCTTTGAATTCACATGGGATGTCATTCATGAAAGAATCAAAAGAAACATGTCATAAAACATTATCTTTATATGCTATAAATCAATAATATGCAAATAAAAATTTAAAAATATGTATGCACATAGTGGTATTTTACCTTTGCAGTATTGGCTGTGTCTTTCTCTTTTGGATTACTTTTAAAATAAGTTGTCTTTAACAATCAACAAACATGTTGTTACTTTATTACATACTCAGATGTAGTGTTTCATATACTAGGTGGAATATGTTTTGTTTCTTGCCCTCATTGATATATCTTAAGGGAAAACAATGACATTTATGTACTATATAACACAGAGAATAACATAGGCTTTTATTAGAATTATGCAGGTCAAAATATATCAAGGATGCGGCAGGGCGCAGTGGCTCACGCCTGTAATCCCAGCACTTTGGGAGGCCGAGGTGGGCGGATCATGAGATCAGGAGATCGAGACCATCCTGGCTAACACGGTGAAATCTCGTCTCGACTAAAAATACAAAACACTTAGCCAGGCGTGGGACTGTAGGTGGGCGCCTGTAGTCCCAGCTAGTCAGGAGGCTCAGGAGGGAGAACGGCATGAACCTGGGAAGCGGAGCTTGCAGTGAGCGGAGATTGCGCCACTGCACTCCAGCCTGGGCGACAGAGCCAGACTCCATTTCAAAAAATAAAAAAAATAAAATATATATATATATATATATATATTGCTAGTTACTAATCTGAGGAAATAATCAGAGAAAAAAATGACTTTTTTAGTGTAGATCTAGAAGGAAGGGTAGACTTTCCAGGTGGAAGGGCCACGTAGATTATTCCAGGAAGTTTTGCAAGGAGGTTGTCAAAATATAACCCCAAAAATAGATACAAAGTGTAAGTTAAAAGAAAGCCAAAGTTTTCTTCTGATTTGATCTTAATAACTGCAGAGAATATGATTATAGTACTATTTAAGTGAACTGGAAACAATATTATTTTTAATTTAGAAAGTCATACATTACATTGAATAATAGGCTTTGTTTGTAACTTGGGTTCTATGTTCCATTTGTTTTCTGGGGAGCTTGTCTTTCTCCTCTAAGGCATGGAGGTAGTCCAAGCATTAGGAGACGGATTCCAGCACCAAACCACGTATTAGGATACATCTTTCAGTGAAGATCCTAAAAATAGCCTGAAGCGAACCAGTGCATCTCTGGAAAGTGAGGGCACAACGGGAGTTCAACGAAGAAGCAGAAGTAGTGCTTGGGGGTTAGAGAGCATTGCAGGAAGAAAGCATGGGTATAAAGGGAATTCAATGAGAGCCCTCAGAGGAAATAACGAGACAGCAGAAAAAAGTAAACTGCGGAGCAGACAAGAAAATGTACCTCAACACATAAGAGACAATGCACATATAAGAAAGAATGGAGAAAAACGATCGAAAGAATATGAGACTTTTCAGAGGGGTTATTAAAGGTCAAAGACATCATGATTGCTGAACGCTGGGAAACTACAATATGGTAACATTAGGAGATAGAACAACACAGAACAAAGTGGGCATGAGATCAAGAAAACTTGCCTGTGTTGAATTTCATGCTATCCCTGGCTACAGAATATATTCTAGGAAAACAATGACCAAATTTTCATGGAAATCATAAATATATACAAAGTCTGTCTATATTAAATTCTATCCATCTACTGTATATATTTAGAAAATGATGCACTTATACTAAAGTAAATATGCTCTTGAAAATAAATTTTAGTTAAGAACTCAAATACTGGCAAAAATGTAGATTCAGAGTTATTCAGTTATTTAGGGTTCTTACATGCTTTACAAAAATATACATAAACCCTATCTCCAGAAGAAATTATATTTTAACATTTACAGATATTTAGGTTTAGTTCATTGTCTTGGAATTAACGTATTTCACAGAGAAAGACTATAAAATAACAAATAGAAGTCTCTTTTATTATACTTTTACACAAAAGTCAATGACCACATTTCTTAAGAAAATGTTGAAAGTAGAATCTTTTAAAAAGATACTTTAATTTTATTCAAAAATAAATTTCAACATCAAAACAGTGAGTAGTTTTAATAAAACTTGAAATTTGAACTGATATTTGGTTTAGCAACCTGAATGGAAGCTGAGCCTTTAATCAATTTCTACAATTTATTTTGATGACAGAAACTGCTTGTGTTTTAGAGTGGATATGTACTAGTGCCCAGAATTAGACATTGCCTGTCTCACTTTAACAAACAAAGGGAGATTTGTGTCAACCACGATTGAAATTCTCCAAGATCCTTTACAGTTTACTCAGTCCAATGAAGCCACCTGTGTCAAGTTCATCATCACGGAGTCTGTATTTGTCAGCATTTAAAAGACTGTGAATGAACATTGAAATTATAAGCATATCGTTTGCCTGCATTTCACCTTTATGTCATTTTTTTTTAACCTTTCATTGTTTTCAAAATTATCTAAAAGTGTACTGCATTACTTCTGGGTTTCTGCAGATGTTAGATTTGTATGAAAATGGCCTAGCTTTCTAACACTTTCTTGGAATCTGTGCAAGCTCTGCCTCTGACAACAAAATGTTCACTTAACATTCTTAATGTTAGAAATTGCTCAACACAAAGTAATTTTTCTTCTTCTTCCTGGGTATACCTAGCATTTCCCAGCATTTGGAGTACTTAACTATAGCCATGGGACTGTTTCAGTCAGTGGGGTTTGAACACTGAAATAATCTGAACTATTTCTGGTCCTGGCGGGCTCATAAAAACTCCCACACATGCTCCATTCTATTATTTCTCCTTCTGGCTGACTGGAGTGCAGATGATTCTAATGACAACTTGGAAGCCATGTTTTGAAGAGGATGGAAGAGCCATGGTAAGCCTTTATCCAATAACAACTGAACATAAGCAGGCCACCCCAGCAACTTCTTTACCAGATCAGTATTGTTGCAAAAGAAAGAAACATAGTCTTACCATGCCTTAGCCTGTAGACATCCTGGAGCTTTTCTGTTGGTAGAAATTCAACCATCTAAATGATGTAGAAATGTGTACCCTGATATGGGTGGTTGAAGTAAAATAATTTAAATTATGGGCCAGTGGACCTATAGACTGGTGGTGAGAAAATAGACAAGGTATGTTAGAAAGATGTATATCCTTGTTATTCGCCAGTAAACATTTGGCAATATTATCACACATGGTGGGAGTGGGCCAGGTTCCTACTGATCCTGTAGTTTCAGGGAATTGTTTGACAAGATTCAGTAAATATATATTAAAAGAAAGAGATGAGCTCTGGGGGGGGGGGGAGTCCAATTTTAGGTATACATTTAAGGGAATACAAGAATTATAGAAATTGTGTTTCACTGAGTTGGAATCGGTTTTAGACACCAAAGGGTAAGAAATTAGACTGTAAACAGCTTTCCATAACAAAGCCTTCAATACTTCTCAGATAAATTGAAACAGCCCCATGTCACTCCTAGGTGGGCCATAGACCTGTCTTGCTTTTTGTTGTTCTCCGTGGATTGAGTTGTTTCCTTGATTAGTCCCAATGCAGGTACCAGGATGTTTCAATTGAAGGTGCTGTATTTACTCGTCCCTTTCATTCCTCTCTGTAAGAGCCACACATTGTAGCTGCTTCTAGTTGGCCATGCAAATTAAAACCACAATGAGATGCCATCTCACACCAGTCAGAATGGCTATTATTAAAAAATCAAAAAAATAACAGATGCTGGTGAGGTTGTGGAGAAAAAGAAACACACAGTGTTGGTGGGAGTATAAATTAGTTCAACCATTGTAGAAGGTAGTGTGGCAATTCCTCAAAGACCTAAAGACAAAAACATCCTTTGACTCAGCCATTCCATTACTGGGTATATACCCAAAGGAATATAAATCATTCTATTATTAAGACATGTGCATGTGTTTTTTTTCATTCCAGCCCCATTCACAGTAGCAAAGACACAGAATCAACCTAAATGCCCACCAATGATAGATTAAAGAAAATGTGGTACATATACACCATGGAATACTATGCAGTCATAATAAAGAACAAGATTATGTCCTTTGGAGGTATATGGATGGAGCTGGAGGGCACTATTCTTAGCAAGCTAACACAGGAACAGAAAATCAAACACCACATGCTCCCACTTATAAGCGGGAGTAAATAATGGGAACACACGAACATGTACAGGGGAACAACATGCACTGGGACCTATCAGACAGTAGAGGGTGGAAGGAAGGAGAGGATCAGGAAAAATAAATAATGGGTGCTAGGTTTAATACCTGAGTGATGAAATAACTTGCCCAGCAAACTCCTATGACACACATTTACCTGTGTGACAAACCTGTACATGTACCACAGAACTTAAAATAAGTTAAAAAATTACAAAAAGAAAATGAAAAAAAAAAAAAAAACAATTCTTACAAATGATCCAAAGTCATGTTTTAAGAAACTACATTGTGAAATATACCACACATGCAAATAAATGTATCAAAGGTATTTACAAAAACAAACAAAACAACAAAAAACTTAGCCCCATCACAAGGCTTAGAGTTCAGATGTTATTTACATCCAGGCCTATTGTTTCACTTTGCTTCTGATATGGTTTGGCTGTGTCCCCACTCAAATCTCACCTTGAATTGTAGCTCCTATAATCCCCTGGTGGGAAGTAATTGAATCATGAGGGCGGGTCTTTCCCATGCTGATCTCGTGATAGTGAATGAGTCTCATGAGATCTGATGGTTTTATAAAGGGTAGTTCCCCTGTACACACTCTGTCTTGCCTGCTGCCATGTAAGACATACCTTTGCTCCCCTTCACCTTCCACTATGATTGTGGGTCCTCCCTAGCCATGTGGAACTGTGAGTCCATTAAACCTCTTTTTCTTTATAAATTACTCAGCCTTGGCTATTTCTTTACAGCAGTATGAAAGTGGACTAATACAGCTTCTATGTCCTGCCATCTATTTGAGAGACAAAGATAGTATATGGATGCAGGAAACAAAAAAATGAAGGATTTATGAGACATATCGAGTAAGGAACTTTCAGTATTAGTAGTTAGTGGCGCATGAAACTATATGTGAGAAATTAGACCAAATGCTTTCTAATATATTAAGGATTTGATTTGTTTTTGTGAAGAAAATGAGAATCCTGAATTAATAAAGATTAGATTGCAAAAAAAAAAAAAAAAGATCTAGGTTTATAGCAGTGGAAAGAGTACTATAAAATGTATGAGGCACTCTGAGTCATAAAGGTGACTTACGCCATACCACAACAACACTTCATAAGTGGCTACAATGAAAACGGAAATAACATCATCCCAGAAGCATACTGTGTTGCCACCAAAAAGCAGTAGACAAGTCATTGCCTTGTAGTAAACAGAATCAATTCAAATAAAAAAAGGTCCCCCTCTGTGAAGTTTGAGACGGACATCTCAATGTTTACTGGGAAGTAGCAAAACATCACCATGCACCATTCACTTCTATGTATTTCTTTTATCTTATTGAGCTCTTAATCAGATCATCCACCCCCAGCTCCACAATGGTACATTGTGTTTGGTATGCGTGCGTGTGAATGAGGTAGGAGGGCAGATGCTTTGTCTACCTAGTTTTTTAGTTTTTGGACGAGAAGGAATCATATCCACAGGCTGGAAAGGACTGAATATTCTTTAGCTTTCATAGCTTCACAGTCCTGCACATTTCAGTACAAGGAATAGGAACTATTACTAAAAAAAAGAAAAAAAACAAAAAAAACAAAAAAAAACAACAACAAAAAAAACATAAAATGTAGGTAAATTCTTACAATGGAAAAGGTAAATGTATTAGTCTGTTCACATGATGCTAATAAAGACATATCCAAGACTGGATAATTTATAAAGGAAAGAGTTTTGACTCAAGTTCCACATGGCTAGGGGGTCTCACAATCATGGCAGAAGGCAAAGGAAAAGAAAAGTCATATTTTACATGGTGTCAGGCAAGAGAACATGGGCAGGGGAACTTCCCTTTATAAAACCATCAAGCCTCATGAGTCTTATTCACTATCATGAGAACAGCATGGAAAAGACCCACTCCTTTGATTCAATTACCTCCCACCAGGTCCCTCCCATGACACCTGGGAGTTATGGGAGCTGCAATTCAAGATGAGATTTGGGTGGAGACACAGTCAAACCATATCATTCTGTTCCTAGCCCTTACCAAATCTTATATTCTCACATTTCAAAACCAATCACGCCTTCCCAACAGTCCCTCAAAGTCTTAAATCATTTCTGCATCAAGTCAAAAGTCCACAGTCCAAAGTCTCATCTGAGACAAGGCAAGTTTCTTGAGTCTATAAGCCTGTAAAATAAAATGCAATTTCATTACTTACTAGATACAATGGGGTTTCAAAGTCACTCCACATTTTCGGGTATCCTTGTTGTGCCACCCTACTCTACCAGTACTAATTTACTGTATTAGGCTGTTCTCAGGCTAATAATAAAGACATACCTGAGACTATAAAGGAAAGAGATTTATTTGACTCACAGTTCCACATGGCTGGGGAGTCCTCACAATGATGGCAGAAGGCAAAGGAAGAGCAAAGTCACATCTTATATGGCGTCAGGCAAGAGAACTTGTGCAGGAGAGGTTTATAAAACCATTAGGTCTTGTGAGACTTATTCACCATCGTAAGAACAGAACAGGAAAGACCTGCTCCCCATGGGAGCTAAAATTCAAGATGAGATTTGGGTGGGGACAAAGCCAAACCATATTAGTAACTAGCAATAATTTTATTTCCTCTAGAATATTTAAATTTAACTATGTGTAATAATTAATTGCTCTTTAATTGCTATCAATACTACTGATTCTGAATGTCACAACATAAAATTTTTGACAATTGTACCTTTACCATTGTATATTAAAATGTGACACAATAATTTTCAGACAAACTGATCTATGAAAAAAATTCAAAGACAACTATTAAAATATAACTAAGGAAATAAATTTGCATGTTATATTAATATATATTGATGTATAATTTATAAAGACAAGCCTCAAAATAACTGGAAGAAAATAAAAATGTATTTATATAGTGATACATATAAATAACATAATACATATAGGCACACTTCATTTTATTATGATTGATTTTATTGTACTTCCAAGATACTGCATTCTTTTACAAACTGAATGTGTAAACTCTGTATTAGCAAGTCAATTGGCACCATTTTTCTCACTTCACACGTTTGTGTCACATTTTGATAATTCTAGCAGTATTTCAAGCTTTTCCATTACTGTCATCTCTGATATGGTGATTGGTGATCAGTGATCTTTGATGTTACTAATTGATTTTTGGAAGCACCGTGAACTGCACTCATATAAAATGACAAATTTAATCAATAAATATTATGTGTGCTGTGATTGCTCTACCACCCATCTGTTTCTCCATCTTTCTCTCTTTCCTTGAGCTTCCCCTTTCCTGGATATACAACAATATTGAAATGAGGTTGGTTACCCTACAATGACCTCTAAGTATTCAAGTGAAAGAAACAGTTCCATGTCTCTAACTTTAAATCAAAAGCTAGAAATAATTAAGTTTAGTGGTTAGAAAGCCAATATAGGCTGAAACGTAGGCACCTGTGCCAAATAGCCAAGTTATAAACGCAAAGGAAAAGCTCTGGGAAAAAACTAAAAGTGCTACTCTGATTAATACATGAATATTAAGGAAGCTCAATAGCCTTTTTTGCTGATATGCAAAGTTTTAGTGGTCTGAATAGATCAAACCAGCCACAACATTTCCTTAAGACAAAGCCTAATCCAGAGAAAGGCCCTAACTCTCTTTAATTTTATGAGGACTGACAGAGGTGAGGAAGCTTCAGAAAAAACTTGGAAGTTAGGAGAGGTGGTCCACAATGCTTAAGGACATAAGCCATCTCTATATCATCAAAGTTCAAGATGTGGCAGTAGGTGCTAATGTAGAAGCTGCAGCAACTTGTCCAGAAGATGTTACTAAAGATAATTCATAAAAGTGGATTTGCAAAACAAGAAATTTTCAATGCAAAAATGATGCTATTTAGGATTTTCATAGCTAGAGAGGAAAAGTCAGTGCTTCAAAGCTTTGAAGGACAGGCTTATTCTCTTGTTAAGGGTTATGCAGCTGGTGACTTTAAGTTGAAGCCATGTAGCATAGTTTGAAGTCAGGTAGTATGATGCCTCCAGCTTTGTTCTTTTAGCTTAGGATTGTCTTGGCAATGCCGGCCCTTTTTTGGTTCCATATGAACTTTAAAGTAGTTTTTTTCCAATTCTGTGAAGAAAGTCATTGATAGCTTGATGGGGATGGCATTAAATTTATAAATTACCTTGGGCAATATGACCATTTTCACAATATTGATTTTTCCTATCCGTGAGCATGGAATGTTCTTCCATTTGTTTGTGTCCTCTTTTATTTTGTTGAGCAGTGGTTTGTAATTCTCCTTGAAGAGGTCCTTCATATCTCTTTTAAGTTGAATTCCTAGGTATTTTATTCTCTTTGAAGCAATTGTGAATGGAGTTCACTCATGATTTGACTCTCTGTATGTTATTGGTGTGTAATAATGCTTGTGATTTTTGCACATTGATTTTGTATCCTGAGACTTTGCTGAAGTTGCTTATCAAATTAAGGAGATTTTGGGCTGAGACAATGGGGTTTTCTCAATATACAATCATGTCATCTGCAAACAGGGACAATTTGACTTCCTCTTTTCCTAACTGAATACCATTAATTTCTTTCTCCTGCCTAATTGCTCTGGCCAGAACTTCCAACACTGTGTTGAATAGGAGTGGTGGGAGAGGGCATCCCTGTCTTGTGACAGTTTTCAAAGGGAATTCTTCCAGTTTTTAACCCATTCAGTATGATATTGGCTGTGGGTTTGTCATAAATAGCTCTTATTATTTTGAGATACGTCCCATCAATACCTAGTTGATTGAGAGTTTTTAGCATGAAGGGCTGTTGAATTTTGTCAAAGGCCTTTTCTGCATCTATTGAGATCATAATGTGATTTTTGTCTTTGGTTCTGTTTATATGATGGATTACATTTATTGATTTGTGTATGTTGAAGCAGCCTTGCATCCCAGGGATGAAGCCCACTTGCTCATGGAGGATAAGCTTTTTGATGTGTTGCTGGATTCAGTTTGCCACTATTTTACTGAGAATTTTTTCATCAATGTTCATCAGGGATATTGGTTTAAATTTCTCTTTTTTTGTTGTGTCTCTGCCAGGCTTTGGTATCAGGATGATGCTGGCCTCATAAAATGATTTAGGGAGGATTCTCTCTTTTTCTATTGGTTGGAAGAGTTTCAGAAGGAATAGTACCAGTTCCTCTTTGTACCTCTGGTAGAATTTGACTGTGAATCCGTCTGGTCCTGGACTTTTTTTTGGTTAGTAGGCTATTAATTATTGCCTCAATTTCACAGCCTGTTATTGGTCTATTCAGAGATTCAAGTTCTTCCTGGTTTAGTCTTGGAAGGGTGTATGTGTCCAAGAATTTATCAATTTCCTCTAGATTTTCTAGTTTATTTGTGTAGAGGTGTTTATAGTATTCTATGATGGTAGTTTGTATTTCTGCGGGATCAGTGGTGATATCCCCTTTATCATTTTTTATTGCCTCTGTTTGATTCTTTTCTCTTTTCTTCTTTATTAATCTTGCTAGTGGCCTATCAATTTTGTTGATCTTTTCAAAAAAACAGTTCCTGGATTCATTGATGTTTTGAAGGGTTTTTTTGTGTCTCTATCTCCTTCAGTTCTGTTCTGATCTTAGTTATTTCTTGCCTTCTGTTAGCTTGAGAATGTGTTTGCTCTTGTTTCTCTAGTTCTTTTAATTGTGATGTTAGGGTGTCAATTTTAGATCTTTCCTGCTTTCTCTTGTGGGCATTTAGTGCTATAAATTTCCCTCTACACACTGCATTAAATGTGTCCCAGAGATTCTGGTATGTTGTGTCTTTTTTCTCATTGGTATCAAAGAGCATGTTTATTTCTGCCTTCATTTTGTTATGTAGTTAGTAGTCATTGAGGAGCAGG
The DNA here is from genome assembly GCF_008728515.1 of Papio anubis. Classification (NCBI taxonomy): domain Eukaryota; kingdom Metazoa; phylum Chordata; class Mammalia; order Primates; family Cercopithecidae; genus Papio; species Papio anubis. The sequence goes on from NC_044976.1 coordinate 170,422,935, forward strand.
TTGTTCAGTTTCCATGTAGTTGAGTGGTTTTGATTGTGTTTCTTAATCCTGAGTTCTAGTTTGATTGCACTGTGATCTGAGACACAGTTTGTTATAATTTCTGTTGTTTAACATTTGCTGAGGAGTGCTTTACTTCCAACTATGTGGTCAATTTTGGAATAAGTATGATGTAGTGCTGAAAATGATGTATGTTCTGTTGATTTGGGGTGGAGAGTTCTATAGATGTCTATTAGGTCTGCTTGGAGCAGAGCTGAGTTCAATTCTTGGATATCCTTTTTAACTTTCTTTCTTGTTGATCTGTCTAATGTTGACAGTGTGGTGTTGAAGTCTCTCATTGTTATTGTGTGCGAATCTAAGTCTCTTTGTAGGTTTCTAAGGACTTGCTTTATGAATCTGGGTGCTCCTGTGTTGGGTGTATATATATTTAGGATAGTTAACTCTTCCTGTTGAATTGATTCTTTTACCATTATATAATGACCTTCTTTGTCTCTTTTGATCTTTGTTGGTTTAAAGTCTGTTTTGTCAGTAACTAGGATTGCAACCCCTGCTTTTATTTATTTATTTTTTTCCGTTTGCTTGGTAGATCTTCCTCCATCCCTTTATTTTGAGCTATGTGTGTCTCTGCATGTGAGATGGGTCTCCTGAATACAGCACACTGATGGGTCTTGACTCTTTATCCAATTTGCCAGTCTGTATCTTTTAATTGGAGCATTTAGCCCATTTGCATTTAAGGTTAATATTGTTATGTGTGAATTTGATCCTGTCATTATGATGTTAGCTGGTTATTTTGCTTGTTAGTTGATGCAGTTTCTTCCTAGCATTGATGGTCCTTACAATTTGTCATGTTTTTCAGTGGCTGGTACCAGTTGTTCCTTTCCATGTTTAGTGCCTCCTTCGGGAGCTCTTGTAAGGCAGGCCTGGTGGTGACAAAATCTCCCAGCATTTTTTTGTCTGTAAAGGGTTTTATTTCTCCTTCACTTATGAAACTTAGTTTGGCTGGATATGAATTTTGGGTTGAAAATTCTTTTCATACTACAAGGCTACAGTAACCAAAATAGCATGGTTCTGGTGCCAAAAGAGAGATATAGACCAGTGGAACAGAACAGAGTTCTCATAAATAATACCACACATCTACAACCATCTGATCTTTGACAAACCTGACAAAAACAAGAAATGGGGAGAGGATTCCCTATTTAATAAATGGTTCTGGGAAAACTGGTTAGTCATATGTAGAAAGCTGGAACTGGATCCTTCCTTACACCTTATACAACAATTAATTCAAGATGGATTAAAGACTTAAAAGTTAGACCTAAAACCATGAAAACCCTAGAAGAAAACCTCGGCCATACCATTCAGGACATAGGCATGGGCAAAGACTTCATGACTAAAACACCAAAAGCAATGGCAACAAAAGCCAAAATGGCCAAATGGGATCTAATTAAACTAAAGTGCTTCTGCACAGCCAAAAAAACTACCATCACAGTGAACAGGCAACCTATACAATGGGAGAAAATTTTACAATCTACCTATCTGACAAAGGGCTAATATCCAGAATCTACAAAGAACTTAAAAAAATTTACAAGAGAAAACAACCCCATCAAAAAGTCGGTGAAGGTTATGAGCAGACACTTCTCAAAAGAAGACATTTATACAATCAACAGACACATGAAAAAAATGCTCATCACTGACCATTAGAGAAATGCAAATCAAAACCACAATGAGACACCATCTCACATCAGTTAGAATGGTGATCATTAAAAAGTCAGGAAACAACAGGTGCTAGAGAGGATGTGGAGAAATAGGAACTCTTTTCCACTGTTGGTGGGAGTGTAAAATAGTTCAACCATTGTGGAAGACAGTGTGGTGATTCTTCAAGGATCTAGAACTAGAAATACCATTTGACCCAGCCATCCCATTACTGGGTATGTACCCAAAGGATTATAAATCATGCTGCTATAAAGACACATGCACATGTATGTTTAATGAGGCACTATTCACAATAGCAAAGACTTGGAACCAACCCAAGTGTCCATCAATGATAGACTGGATTAAGAAAATGGGACAGTCATACACCATGGAATACTATGCAGCCATAAAAAAGGATGGGTTCATGTCCTGTGTAGGGACATGGATGAAGCCAGAAACCATCGTTCTCAGCAAACTATTGCAAGGACAGAAAACCAAACACCACATGTTCTTACTCATAGGTGGGAATTGAACAATGAGAACACTTCGACAGAGGGTGGGAAAAATCACACACTAGGGCCTGTCATGTGGTGGGGGGATGGGGGAGGGATAGCATTAGGAGATATACCTAATATAAATGTCGAGTTAATGGGTGCAGCACACCAATATGCCACATGTATACATATATAACAAACCTGCATGTTGTGCACATGCACCCTGGAAGTTAAAGTATAATTTAAAAAAAGTTGAAGCCAATGCTCATTTAGAAAACTCCTACATGCCTAAAGAATCATGCTAAATCTACTCTGCCTGTGCTCTATGAATGAAAGAACAAGCATGGATGGCAGCACATCTGCTTACTGCATTATGTACTGAATATTTTAAGCTCACTATTGAGACCTACCATTCAGAACAAAGATTCCCTTCAAAATATTACTGCTCATTAATAATATACCAGGTCAACCAAGCATCTGATGGAGATGTAAAAGGAGATTAATGTTGTCTTCATGCCTACTAACACAACATCTGTTCTGGACTCATAAGTCAAAGAGTAATTTCAACTTTCAAGTATTATTATTTAAGAAATACATTTTAGAAAATGTATATTTTATGGCCATAGCTGCCATAGAGAGTGCTTCCTCTGATGGATCTGAGCAAAGTAAAAAGGAAGTATCAATCAATGTGGCAAACTCTACTGTTATTGTATTTTAGGAAATTGTCACAACCGCCAAACTTTCAGCAATCACCACCCTGATCAGTCAGCACCCATTAACATAAAGACAAGACCCACCACCAGCAAAAGGATTAGGACTTGCTGAAGACTCAAACAATCGTTAGCATTTTTTAGTATAAAATGTTTTTAATTTAAGAAACGTACTTCGGTTTTTCTAGACACAATTATATGTCCAAGACGTAATTACCTACAATATAGAATAAACAAAACTTTAATATGAACTGGGAAACCAAAAACTTCACTTTCTATAGTGATCTGAAAGCAAACCAGCAATATCTCCAAGGTATGACTATATATATTTAGCATATTTAGAATATATTGTAGAGTATTTAAAATATAATAATGCATTATCTAAATATATATTATCATTCGTTGTGCATAATGTATTTTAAAATTGTTATAAATCATATTGATGAATTACATAAATTTTGGTTTGGTTATTTTTATTTATTTATTTATTGTTTTTAGAAACAGGGTCTTAACATTACCCAGGTGAGAGCGCAGTGGCGCAATCATAACTCACTGTAGCCTCAAATTCCTGGGCTCAAGCAATCCTCGCACTTCAGCCTCCTGAGTAGGTAGGGCTATAGACTGGTGCCACGTCCAGCTAATCATTTACATTTTAATATTATATATTGACATCTTAATGAAGTTATATGCATAGAATTATCAAACTGAATTATTAACTGAAAATTGTATGTATTTTTGCTAGTTACTATAAATAGGGAAAACCATTGTATACTTTATCATTTATTCAATATATCTTTTGTGCAAGTGATAAATATGTCAAAACATTTTAAAGCAAATATTCTGAAAATAATGTCTACAGTGATCATATTAAATGTCTATACATTTTTTCAAAATCTATATTTAGAGAAAATTGACTAATTATAGTGATTTTATGAATTATAAACTAAACTTGCACCAGTTCTTCATGAATTAATTTAATTCTTCTTGAAGTACATATTTGCATTTAATAAGGGATATTAAGAAAGATATTCACAAATGGATTTATTTTGTTCAGTACATATATACTGCTTTTGTATTCTATTGCTCTGCAACAACTTACTGAAAATTTAATGGCTTAACACAACACAAATTTATATCTTACATTTTCCCGGTATTTATATCTTATATCTTGTACCCCAAATTTATATCTTACATACTCCCAGGAGTACTGGGATGAATTCACAGGCCTGGGAGTCCTTTGCTCGGGGTCTCACCAGGCTGAAATGAAGATGTTTGCTAGAATAGTGATCTCATCTGAAGTTTGGGATCCTTGTTCAAGTTCAATGATTATTGGAAGCACTCAATGTTTGCAGGTGCAAAACTGAGGTCCCTACATTCTTGCTTGCTGTCAGCCTGGGACAATTCATAGCTCCTAGACACTGTTCACCATAACCGGCCCTGTAGCCTATGACACAGCAGTTTCTTTCTTCATAGATAGTACCAGAACACCTGCTGCAGCACCAAATGCCATAAATTTATGCAAAGAAGAAGAAGAAAAAACTAAGTTTTTTCATCTGTAGCCTCCAGACATATTTTCAAATCACCTCACCTTGTTCTGCTAAACTTACTCAGGATGATCTATTTAACTTAACAGAGTAAGGATTTACACATCTTCAAAATCCATTAGCAGCAGCACGTTGATCAGTGTTTGAGTAGCTGAGAGAATATGTACCTCAGGAGAAGGAACCTTAGGGACCATCTTTGAACTCTACCTGCCACACACACAGGCAAACAGGATATGATAGTTTTATAGAGAAGTCCACTTAATTAATAGGATTCAGATGCAGTCATATTTTGCAACTTCATAAGTACTACAACATCTTGTTTGTTTGTTTGTTTGTTTGTTTGTTTGTTTGTTTTGAGACGGGATCTCGTTTTGTCGCCCAAGCTGGAGTGCAGTGGCACTATCTTGGCTCACTGCAAGCTCCGCCTCCTGAGTTCACGCCATTCTCCTGCCTCAGCCTCCGAGTAGCTGGGACTACAGGCACGCACCACCACATCCGGCTAATTTTTTGTATTTTTAGCAGGGACGGGGTTTCACCGTGTTAGCCAGGATGGTCTCCATCTCCTGACCTCGTGATCCACCCGCCTCGGCCTCCCAAAGTGCTGGGATTACAGGCGTGAGCCACTGCGCCCGGCTACAACATCTTATAAGCAGCCACTATTCTCTTTATAAAATGTGTGTGTATATGTATAATTATTTGGGATATTCAGGAAGATACAAAAATATATCTTACACTCTAAAATTGTGTTCACATAATTGTATTCTATGTTTTGAGAAGAAATTAAGTTTAATTTTTCACCCTTTTACTATTTCCAATATTAAAATATACTTAAGGCCAGGTGCAGTGGCTCACACCTGTAATCCCAGCACTTTGGGAGACCAAGGCAGGTGGATGACTTGAGCTCAGGAGTTTGAGACCAGCCTGGGCAACATGGCATAACCCCGTCTCTACGAAAAAATACAAAAATTAGCCAGGCATGGTAGGGTGCGCCTGTAGTCCTGTAGTCCCAGGTACTTGCGGGGCTGAGGTGGGAGGATCACTTGAGCCCAGGAGGTTAAGGCTGCAGTGAGTAGTGATTGCATCACTGCACTCTAGCCTGGATAAGAGAATGAGACCTTGTCTCCTCTCAAAAACAAAACAAAACAAAACAAAACAAAAACCCTTAATGTAGTAATTTTTACCAATTAGGTATCACATCTCAGGAATTCAGTAATATATTTTGATAAAACAAATGTTCAAGATATAGATTTTGATATCAATAATTAATGATTTTTATTGAGTTTTTTGGCTTAATATATATTTCTGATAGAATTATCTTTTCAAGTTTAATGTATGGCTTATGCTACTGATCTAGCTATACATAGTGATGATTCCACTGGATAACAGAGTCTTATTTTAGATATCTACAAATTTTGATATGTACTTTACAGATCAAGCCCTAGTATGCATTAATCAAGCTGTAGACATTAGAAGCTCTAAGAGTTTTATTCTTTATTAATCAATATACACTTTTTACATTTTCAGAAATATATGTTAAAGCTTTCTACTTACCTCTCTAATTTCAAATCTTAAATTCCATGAATTATTTCAGAATTTTTAAGATTACAGCATTGAAAAATTTGATTGATACTTAATTATATTGTATCACAAACCATATAAAATTATTCATTTAATTTTATTCTCAGTAATAGGGAGAAAATAAGTGTCATATTTTGGACACTTGATTCTTAATGAGATAAAATATAGATTCCAGATGGTCACATTACATAATTAGATGTTTATGAGTTTCCTAATGCTTAGGACACTTTCCTAGGAAATCTTCAAAAAATGTCCCTTCCTTAGCTGTGTGAGTTGGGTTAAAAACATATCTTCTGCTCTCAGCTTCATTATTTGCAAAACTGGAAATCTCTTTGCACTCAGTAAATGCTGTGAAGTCTATAAAATAGATTAATAAGTAGAAATTTTCCCCAGAACCACTGGTCTGAACTGTAGCTTTTTATAAATGTTCACTATAGAGAATAGCATAAGACATCTCTATCTATCTATCTATCTATCTATCTATCTATCTATCTATCTATCTATGATCTACCACTCTATCAATAATTTATCTATCTATTCAATCAACTACTTACCTATTTATTGATCCTTATTATACTTTTACAATACAGCATCATGCTCAGGAAAATGCTGATAGTATATTATTAATCTTTCCTTTCTTTCAAATGACAACTTAATATACATCTCTGCATCTATTCTTGGACCTGTTGTGGTCAACAGGGGTTATATAGTTTATATAGACTCTCAACAGATGATATGTACCCTATTCTGCATTAAAATCAATGAGCTTAGGAGTTTAGATGGTACTTAAGAGTTAAGCTTATGTACCAAAACTCTCAAAGTAGCTGAACAGTACGCCTCCAAATTCTTAAGGTCATCAAAAACAAGTAGACTTAATATTTTTATCCCTATCATAATGCTGTTTCTACTTAAAAAAAAAAAAAATACTTGTTCCTTTTTAAATTTTATTTAAAATTAATTTTTAATTTTTTTAATTGACAAAAACTCTATGTAACTGAGTGCAAGATTGGCTGCTTACAGCTTGTAAAGCCAACAACAACAACAAAAAAGATGCAGGGAAAGGAAAATGACTTTATTCCAAAAGCTAGCAGTTGGGGAAATGACCAAGCTCATGCCTTAAAGAAACCATTTCAGATTTTGGACTGAGTGCGTGGTCTAAGCAAGGAAATTTGACATGAGGGGAATGCAGGAGTGGCGAGGAGGTGCCGGTCTACATATCCTGTTCTGACAACTATCTTGAGTTATTTTCCCATCTGGTGTCGGGGTTGACACAATCAGGTACAGCCTGTGTGTAAAAATTAATTGTAATCTTCAGTTAATCTCCAGGTGTGACGAGAATTCCAAAGTTGCCTAGATTGTCTCAAGAGTCAGTCCTTGGAACTTCTCAGCGATCATTAATTAGATAAGGAAAACATTGTACAAGGGCATGTCTGGTGGAAAAAGGAGAGCAGAGGCTAATACAGAGCAAAACAAAAACAATGAACAAAGAAGAGAGTTTTAAAAATAGGATATTCTGATATGTATATATTTATTGGGTACAACATGATGTTTTGAAGTATGTGTACATTGTGGAATGGCTTGATAGAGCTAACTAACATATGCATTCATTACCTCACACTCATCATTTTTGATAGTGAGAATACTTAAAATGTACTCTCTTAGCTATTTTCCAACTACAGTACATTGTCATTTACTATAGTCACCATTTTGTACAATAATCTCTTGGATTTATTCCTCCTGTCTAATTGAAATTCTGTAACCTTTGACCAACATATTCCCAACTCCCCGCCCTCCCAGCCCCTGTTAACCATCACTCTACTCTCTATTTCTATGAAATCAGATTTTTCATAGATTCCACATTGACAACATGGATGAATCTGGAGGACATTATGTTAAGGGAAATCAGCCAGGTACAAAAACAAAAAATTTACTTGCTTCTTCACAAAATTACATGGCAAATAATTCTGCTTAAAAATGATCTAGAAATATGACAATGGGCAGTGTAACTGTTTTATTTATTTTTATTTATTTATTTTTTATGACATGGAGTCTCACTCTGTAACCCAAGCTGGAGTGCAGTGGCGCGATCTCGGATCACTGTAAACTCAGCCTCCCAGGTTCACGCCATTCTCCTGCCTCAGCCTCCAGAGTTGCTGGGACTACAGGCGCCTGCCACCACACCAGGGTTTCACTGTGTTAGCCAGGATGGCCTCGATTTCAAGCCAAGGAAATATTTTCTGAATTTCCATTTGCATCATATCTTTCACTGATATGTATCTATTCTAATATCTTCCCTGGACAAGAATGATTGTAATTTTTTCCCCCCTGCTATCGTGTAAAACATCCTTGTACTGTCAAAGGACAGTTTAGTTATCTAACAGGTTCCAGCAAAGGAACTACTTTATCTGCAAGCAACCATAATTTAGTTCTGCTTTATTAGTGTCTTTATCTGAAACATACAGTAAAATGGTCTTCTTTTGAAGCCATTAAAACGTGACTATTCCATTATGTAACTACAAGTTATATCTTGAATGCTTACTAGTACTTACAATTAAATAAATATTTATTTATTTATTTAAAATAAATCCTAATATAATTTGTTTACATTACTGTCTTATGGTGGTTATTTATTAAAATAAATGACTTGATTACACAAATATTTGAGATTGCTAAAAGTGATATTGAGGAAGACATTTAACTATTTGTTTTTCCAACATCCAAGGCTGAAATTGAAGAGGCTAAAGACTACATTCTGATAAAATACTGAGGCTAAAGCTGTTTGTCATCCCTGCTTCCTTACTTAGTACCTCAATTTCTTTTTACTTCATGCTATCTCACAATAATTATGCCTTTTTTTACTATGTTTCTTATGAGTTTTTCCTTATTGTTTCCCATGCTGCTTTTGATAAATTTCTTTTGGTTTCTGTATAGTTTAGCATGTAATTGATCACATATACATCATATTTTGTGGATAAGCCACTCCGTATACTAAGGGTTAGCATGATCTAACAAAGTGTATATATGTGGAAGGATTTTCATTGTATGACTGGTGGGCCTGGCAGGTATTTTTGCACTTTTATAATACCATTATAAACAAACTTATAAAAACAAGTGAATTCACAATAAACACATTGATTACAATGTTTAAAATTTCTTGCAAGCTTTGTGGGGCTTTTTTTTCCTCCAATTTGTTTGTGCTTTTAATTATCTTATTTAGAACTTCATGGTACAGATAAAAGCGGTGAGTGTGGTGAGTGAAACATTTAGTCTCTGTGATGAGAGATGTGTCAAGTATTTCTACCTGTTGTTGGAATAATAATAACTAGAAAAATTCTAAGAATAATAATAGTCATAAGTAGCATGCTTTAAAAAAAATCTACCTCAGTGAAAACAAGTATAAATAAACTCTGTTAAAGAAATTATAACTATAAATGAGGGAAATAATACTGTTACATAGAAAATTAGGAACTGCAACAGAATGTTTATTATGTGGGATCTAAACACTAAAAGCAGTGGTGTGGAAAGTAAAAGTTGTAGTGGGGGAAAAGGGAGGAAGACGCTTACCTTTTATGTCCACATTAGATCTGTCACATATTTTACCAGCGACTGATTATTTTTATCTAATCCATAGAGTTATTTGCATAGATTTGTCCATTGTTAAGTATTAAAGATGGTATTAAAGATAGATATTAGAGATAGTAATTTTTTCTTAGTAAATTAGAGATAGAAAATTTTTCTTCACTGGGCTTTTCCACAATTGACAACAAATAAAATTAGTAAAATACCATATTGTCAAAAAAATTGAACATTCATTTGCCTATGTGAAAAGGCAAAAGTACTTGTGTATTAATCATCTGAATTTACTTCTCTTCCTTGTGTGCCCTTCCTAAACTTCCTAGTTATCTGTTCTATTTTATTTTATGAAGTTCTTACACACACACACACATACACACACGCGCACACACACACACATAATTCCCTAATAACTCAAACTAGAACATTTTCCAGCAAGTAAAGAAGGATGGTCAAGCAATAAGGTATTTAAATCTGAGCAGCTGGGAAGACCCAGGAGAAAGTACTAATCTTTATAGCCAGCCTTTGGTTAAATTGCAGCATGAAACAGATTTATTTGGAATGTCTTAAACTCTAAAGTTGGACAACCTTTGTTAAACTCTGGAGAGGACAATATTTTATTTTGAGCCTAACAAATTAAAGATCAACCTGGGCCATCTGGGTCTATAATAAGAACAAATAGCACAAGCATGGTTAGCAAATATCATAGCGTCGTTAAAGGGATGTTGCAAACATAGCTGTCTATAGATGCTGTAATTTACAGACATTTTCCATTTCCTCTGATAATAAATTTAATTTATACTTTTGGCCCTTTATTTTGAATAATTTTTCTTCCACTTCATCAATACATTTCCAAGGAGTACAGAATCATTAAAGTAAGGTAGATGAAGTTCAGGGGTATGACACACTGTAGGTAAAACAATTTCAATATCTCGTAAATTTGCTACATATAGTTTTCTCTCCTAGATTTATTAGTTAACAAATAAAAGTTATTCAAGTGAATTGTAAATTTTCTATTTTTAGTTTATTCATTGTCTAGAAGATTAGCTAGGAAGGATTTTAAAATAATGATTACAGGAATTTTTAGTGACATAACACTAACCGTATGTAAAACTTCCAGAAAGAATATCTATTTTAAATTGCACCAAAAAGTCACATTTGGTTTACTCTCTCTCTTTGCACTAGCAGTATTTTATTTTTCTCTTTTAGGTCAAATATTTCATTCTCATTGGCAATTCAAACTAAGGTGTGAGTGTAAAGACGAAAATGAGATACAAAGAAATTGCATTTTGACAACAGCAAATTGATAATGAGTAGCTCATGCTTCATGGGAAACTATCATCTTCTGTCTCAATGATTTTCAAGTATAGCTAATACCTCTATATTTCAAGTATAGCTCATACTGCTATTTAATGATATTTGGAAATTGGTGAGGACATTTCTGATTGCTATAGACATAGCAGTGCTACTGGTGGGTACAGTATAGATGGCAGGGATATTTAAATCCTGCCTTGTGTAGGGGTAGTGTCAAATGTCAAATGTCAAATCATGAAGGTGGTTCCTGGTGATATTCACTTTGTTAAAAAAAAAAAAAAAATCCTTTGTTTATTTCTTTTGTTTTTCTTTTTTTAATACTTTAATTTCTAAGATACACATGCATAACATGCAGGTTTGTTACATAGATATACATGTGCCTTGGTGGTTTGCTGCATCCATCAACCCATCATCTACATTAGGTATTTTTCCTAATGCTAGCCCTCACCTTGCCCCCACCCTCTGACAAGCCCCTGTGTGTGATGTTCCCTCACTGTGCCCATAGGTTCTCATTGTTCAACTCCCACTTATGAATGAAAACATGTGGTGTTTGATTTCCTGTCCCTGTGTTAGTTTGCTGAGAATGATGGTTTCCAGCTACATCCATGTCCCTGCAATAGACATGAACTCACTTTTTTATGGCTGCATCTTATTTCATGGTGCATATATGCCACATTTTCTATATCCAGTTTAACATTGATGGACATTTGAGTTGGTTCCAAGTATTTGCTGTTGTGAATAATAAACATACATGTGCATGTGTCTTTATAGTAGAATGATTTATAATCCTTTGGGTATGTACCCAGTAATGGAATTGCTGGGTCAGATGGTATTTCTGGTTCTAGATCCTTGAGGAATCGCCATACTGTCTTCCACAATGGTTGGACTAATTTACACACTCACCAACAGTGTTAAACCGTTCCTATTTCTCCTCATTCTTACCAGCATCTGTTGTCTCCTGACTTTTTATTGATCAGCATTCTAACTGACGTATGATGGTTCTTATTGTGGTTTTGATTTGCATTTCTCTAATGACCTGTGATGATGAGCTTTTTTTCCCATAAGTTTGTTGGCCACATAAATGTCTTCTTTTGAGAAGTGTCTGTTCATATTCTTTGCCCACTTTTAATGGGGTTGTTTCTTTTCTTGTAAATTTGTGTAAGTTCTTTGTAGATTCTGGATATTAGCCCTTTGTCAGATGGATAGATTGGAAACATTTTCTCCCATTTTGAAGGCTGCCTGTTCACTCTGATGATAGTTTATTTTGCTGTATGGAAACTCTTTAGTCTAATTAGATCGCATTTGTTAATTTTGGCTTTTGTTGCAGTTGCTTTTGGTGTTTTAGTCATGAAGTGTTTGCCCATGCCTATGGTTTTCTTCTCGGGTTTTTATAGTTTTAGGTCTTACATTTAAACCTTTAATTCATCTGGAGTTAATTTTTGTATAAGGTATAAGGGAGGGATCCAGTGTCCATTTTCTTGATATGACTAGCCAGTTTTTCCAACACCATTTATTAAATAGAGAATCCTTTGACCATTGCTTGTTTTTGCCAGGTTTGTCAAAGATCAAATGGTTGTAGATGTGTGGTGTTATTTCTGAGGCCTCTGTTCTGTTTCATTGGTCTATATATTTATTTTGGTACCAGTACCATGCTGTTTTGCTTACTGTAACCTTGTAATATAGTTTGAAGTCAAGTAGCATGATGCCTCCAACTTTGTTCTCTTTGCTTAGGATTGTCTTGGCTGTAAGGGCTCTTTTTGGTTCCATATGAAATTTAAAGTCTTTTTTTCTAATTCTATGAAGAAACTCAATGGTAGCTTGATGGGAATAGCATTGAATCTATAAATTACTTTAGGCAGTATGTCCATTTTCATAGTATTGATTCTTCCTATCCATAAGCAAGAAATATTTTTCCCATTTGTTTTTGTCCTCTCTCATTTTCTTGAGCAGTGGTTTGTAGTTCTCTTTGAAGAGGTCCTTCACATGTCTTTTAAGTTGTATTCCTAGGTGCTTTATTCTCTTCACAGCAATTGTGAATGGGAGTTTGCTCATAATTTGGCTCTCAGTTTGTCTATTATTGGTGAATAGGAATCTTGTGATTTTTGCACACTGATTTTGTATCCTGAGACTTTGCTGAAGTTGCTTATCAGCTTAAGGAATTTTTGGGCTGAGACCATGGGGTTTTCTAAATATACAATCATGTCATCTGCAAACAGAGATAATTTGACTTCCTCTCTTCCTATTTGAATACACTTTATTTCTTTCTCTTCCATGATTGCCCTGGGTGGAACTTCCAATACTATGTTGAATAGGAGTGGTGAGAGAGGATATCCTTGTCTTGTGCCAGTTTTCAAAGGGAATGCTTCCAGCTTTTGCTTATTCAGTATAATATTGGCTGTGGGTTTGTCAAAATTAGCTCTTATTATTTTGAGATATGGCCCATCGATACCTACTTTATTGAGTGTTTTAGCATGAAGGGGTGTTGAATTTCATCAAAGGCCTTTTCTGCATCTATTGGGATAATCATGTGGTTTTTGTCAATGGTTCTGTTTATGTGATGGATTACATTTACTGATTTGTGTCACGTTGAACCAGCCTTGCATGCCAAGAATGAAGCCAACTTCATTATGATGGATAAGCTTTTTAATGTGTTGCTGGATTCAGTTGGCCAGTAGTTTATTGAGGATTTTCACATCAATATTCATCAGGGATATTGGCCTGAAATTTTCTTTGTGTGTGTGTGTGTGTGTTCTGCCAGGTTTTGTTATCAGGATGATACTGGCCTCATAAAATGAGTTAGGGAGGAGTCCCTCTTTTTCTATTGTTTGGAATAGTTTTAGGAGTAATGGTACTAGCTCCTCTTTTTACCTCTGGTAGAATTCAGCTGTGAATCCATCTGGTCCTGGGCTTTTTTTGGTTGGCAGGCTATTAATTATTGCCTCAATTTCTGAACTTGTCATTGGTCTGTTCAGGGATTCAGCTTCTTCCTGGTTTAGTCTTGGGAGGGTGTATGTGTCCAGGAATTTATCCATTTTTTCTAGATTTTCTAGTTTGTTTGTATAGAGGTGTTATAGTATTCTCTGATGGTAGTACGCATTTCTGTGGGATCAGTGGTGATATCCCCTTTATCATTTTTTATTGTGCCTATTTTATTCTTCTCTCTTTTCTTCTTCATCAGTCTGGGTAGCTGTCTATCTATTTTGTTAATCTCTTCAAAAACCAGCTCCTGGATTCTTTGATTTTTTGAAGAGTTTTTCCTGTCTCTATCTGCTTCAGTTCTGCTGTGATCTTAGGTATTTCTTGCCTTCTGCTAGCTTTTGAATTTGTTTGCACTTGCTTCTCTAGTTCTTTTAATTGTGATGTTAGGGTGTTGATTTGAGATCTTTCTAGTTTCTGATGTGTGCATTTAGTGCTATAAATTTCCCTCCAAACACTGCTTTAGGTATGTCCCAGAGATTCCAGTACGTTGTGTCTTTGTTCTTATTGGTTTCCAATAACTTCTTTATTTCTGCCTTAATTTTGTTATTTACAGAGTAGTCATTCAAGAGCAGGTTGTTCAGTTTCCCTGTAGTTGTGCAGTTTTGAGTAAGTTTCTTAATCCTGAGTTCTAATTTGATTGCACTGCAGTCTAAGAAACTGTTTGCTATGATTTCCATTTTTTTGGATTTGCTGAGGAGTGTTTTACTTCCAATTATGTGATCAATTTAGAATAAGTGCTGTGTGCTGTTGTTAAGAATGTATATTCTGTTGATTTCGAATGGAGAGTTCTGAAGGTGTCTATGAGGTCTGCAAGGTCCAGAGCTGAGTTCAAGTCCTGAATATCCTTGTTAATTTTCTATCTTGTTGATATAATATGGACAGTGAGTTGTTAACATCTCCCACTATGTGTAGGAGTCTAATTCTCTTTGTAGGTCTCTAAGTACTTGCTTCATGAATCTGGTGCTCCTGTACTGGGTGCATATATATTTAGGATAGTTAGCTCTTCTTATTTGGTTGATTCCTTTACCATTATATAATGAACTTCTTTGTCTGTTTTGATCTTTGTTGGTTTAAAGTCTGTTTTATCAGTGACTAGGTTTGCAACCCCTACTTTTTTTTGCCTTCCATTTGCTTGATAAATATTCCTCCATCCCTTTATTTTGAGCCTATGTGTGTCCCTGCACATGAGATAGGTCTCCTAATACAGCACAACGATGGGTCTTGACTCTTTATCCAATTTGCCAGTCTGCGTTTTTTAGTTCAGTCATTTAGCCCATTTACATTTAAGGTTAATATTGTTATGTGTGAATTCGATCCTGTCATTATAATGCTAGATGGTTATTTTGCCCATTAGTAGATGCACAAGATGATCAACACATTTTTCTAACATAGTTGTTGATGACTCTAATACTGTTCAGTTTTTATCTTAATGTTTTTTCTTTGCTTTGCTAGCAAAATGATACTATGCACTTTTTTCAAATCTCATATCATTGAGATGTAAATTAATGTTGCTTGTTAATTAATATATTTTATAGTAATAATACTCTCAATTGATTTGATTAAACAATATTTTAATTTTGCACAAAATATATATCTTTTTCTGTAATGACTGAGATGAAATTTGCTTTTATCATTCGACTTACAATTTATGAAATATTTGTAGTCATATGAGTTTCAAACTCACATAATTTAATTAATATTTGACATGCTTCTCCTGTTTCAACATATTTAATTGCATTGTTGGATCACAATATGTTTGTGACATTGGGTAAGTGGAAATAAATGTTACCTAACATTTTGCATAAAGTGCCTATCATGCAATTTCATTAAACATTTGTTTTATAATGTAAACATTTCTAGTTATGTAAATAAAAGATGCAACAAATATAAAGACATTGTAAACAACGTTTTTAGATAGTATATTATTATCAATTAGAATTCATCTAGTGATTTTGCACAAATGTTTTTAGAAATATGATTAATTGTTGCTCTTGACTTATGGGAAAAGGCTCAAAATATAGATGCGGTTGACATACGCAAATCTTACTTCTTCGTAATTAAAAATAATATTGTATCTCCTAATTTATGCATGTACAGCTTCTGTTATGTCTTCTTTTTAACTTTTGTAAACCAAAAAGTATCTGAGACAAGTTTCAATCAATTTAGAAGTTTATATTACCAAGGTTAAGGACATGCCTGTGGCACAGCCTCAGGAGGGCCTGAGAATATGTGCTAAAGTGGGTGGGTTAGAGCATGATCTTGTACATTTATTGGAACAGATGCTGCAACCAGACATCAATTGATATATGTAAGGTATACATTGGCTTGGTCCAGAAACGTGAAATAACTTGAAGCAGGAGCTTCTAGGTCATAGGTAGATTCAAATGTTTTCTGTTTGGCAAATGGTTGAAAGAGTTAAATTATTATATCAAGGCTTGGAATCAGTATAAAGGGATGTCTGGGTTAAGGTAAGAGGTTATGGATATCAAGGTTCTTATTACACAGACAAAGACTTCAGGTAGCAGGATTCAAAGAGAATAGATTGTAAATGTTTATTAGACATAAAAAGGTGCCAGACTCTTAATTATTCTTAATTATTACTCTTAATTATTCTCTCCTAGTTCAGGAGAAAGGCCTGAAAAGGGAAGTAGAATTTTCAGTGAATGTAGACTTTTTCCCACAAAAGACAACTTTGCAGTGACATTTAAAAATATCTCAAGGAAATGTATTTTGGTGTAAAATACTTTGATTTCTTTCAGGGCCTACTATCTGTCACATGATGTATCTCACTGCACAAAGAGTGGGCTTGGTCAGTCATAGATCTTTATTTTAATGTTAATGTTGGTCAGTTGTGCCCGTATTAAAAAAAAAAAAAAAAAAAAAAGCATTTAATGAGGCATGTCCACACTCCTTTCCCATCATCACCTCAGGTAGTTTTTCAGGTTTACTTTGACTGCCTTTGGCTGAGAGCGGGGGATCCATTCAACTGGTCGATGGCTTAAAATTTTATTTTTGTTCTACACTTTAACATTACCATCAAGAAAATGGAAGATAATGAAAAATAATGTTTATTGAACTGTTTACCAGGTCTTCTGCAAATCACAGACGTAAGATAATTTGCCCAAGTTCACAGAGCTAGTAATTACATAATGTACCCTATTCAGAGGGATATGAACTAAACTGTTATTTGATGTAATATTTATCATTCTCTTTATGACATCTGGTTAGTATGCTTTTGATTGCATTTGATTCCTGGATCTAACTGAACCTGAACTCAGTTTCATTCCATGATCTTCATGTATTTTTTATGTGTCTCTATTGTTACACAGTAGTCTGAGTTTTAAAAATAATTTCATACTTGCATGAAAAATTTTATATTTTTACTTTATTGTCTTTTATCTTAGCAATTGCATTAAATCCAAATTTGTGTATTTGAAGACATGTTTAAAAATAATTGTAGATTAATCCAAAGTCATTTCTTATAACTCAAGTATGTTCTAGTAATTTTTGTAAGATTTTCTAGTAATTGTCTCAACAAATATTTAAAAAATACTAATTTGTCACTCATTCTTTCACCTGATTTGTTTTTTAGTGTTTTAGTCTATTTCTTACCAATACCCATCCAAATATTATCCTTTTTAAAGTTTTATTTTAGCACTTTTTCTATTAATTTTTCCTGGGGTGTCTTATCCATTGTTGATTTCTGTATTTATAAATGTTGATTTTTTTTTACATTGAATTTTACCTTAATATTTACTTTACTATTTAATATTGGCATTTTAAAAGTTTTAGTTCATATGAATTTTTTTCTGACAATTCATTTTCTAATATCTATTAGGTATAAAAATATTACATAAAAAACAAATGATGATGTGAATATTTAATATTATTTAAGGTAACATGTTCACATGAAACACTCATAGTTTAATTTCTATATTAGTATACTTGAAATAATTTTTTAAATTACATATCACAGATATTTGAATCTCAATAAACTCTTATCCTCAATTTCCTAGTATGTAACTGAGGTGCTATCAAGAGAAGTAAAAATTGAAAGTCCTCTCTTCTGATTATGAGTATTATATATAGAATACTGTATCATGAATTATGGTGTTATATCAATCTGCTAAATATTATACTATTGGTATATAAGCATTAAATATGAATTAGCCAAATTGCCTACTTTAATAAAGAGAAATTATAATTTTATATAAATGGAGGGAACAGTGCAATAATAATTACAAAAGTCATGACTGCTAAGCTCTGTGGAGAAATTAGCATAAGAAAAATGCATGACAGATAAATGAATATGCATTAGCATATCCCATATTGAATATCCCTTGTCAACGTTTCGAACAGAATATAAAGCCTCATTTTAGAGGGCCCAGAGTGTGTGAAGGCTTTTGCCAATAATGCTATATATGTCAATCCAGCCGTCTCCATAATTTCAGGTTTTAACCAACCGCTCATGAATATGTTGTTTTGCATGTACAGACATAATTTTAGTAAGGCCATAATTTCAGGTAGCCATGAAGGGTAATTTTGTTATCTTTTATTTTTCCTGAGGACATAACAAAATTTGTTCTTAGGCTTCACTGAAATAAAGCAATTTGATAATTATAAAAATACTTCAGGTATCACTCTCAGTGCAATCCCACGAGTTGATGGGTGCTGACGAGTTGATGGGCGCAGCACACCAACATGGCACAAGTATACATATGTAACAAACCTGAACATTATGCACATGTACCCTAGAACTTAAAGTATAATAATAATAATAAATATATAAATAAATAAAATAAATGCATCATTTGGTAGTACTCAAAAAAATACTTAAGTGTCTCATTTTAATATCAATATATGTATACATATATGCACATGTATGCATAAATACTAACTAATGATATGAAAAGTTTGGCATGCCTATTCAGATACTCCGATTTAAAGACCAGCCTCGTTTTACATTTTAGGTGTCCCTGTATTTTGCTTTGTTTTTTAATAAGTGTAGAATCATTTAGATTCTAGTCCTCCCTTACATGTTCTTTCCAAACAGAACAGTCAATGCTTAACTACTCTGTGTAATGCTTTTTGTGCAACATATTACCTATAGCACAATATGAAGCCCAGAGCCAAAATAGTATGCAGTAAATTGGAAAATTTGGGCATTGTTAGTACAGTAATTTCTCTGGGGTTAAAATTAGTCAAATTGCTATCAGTGGCAGGTATCCGAGTTATTGGCAGTAAATCTGTACATGTCTGCAGTAACCTCAATTATATCCTCCTCAGAAGAAATATTTGACTGAAAGGCATAAAGCAGAAGAAAAAACTGGGCAAGTTTTAGAACAGAAGTGAAAATGTGTTGAAAAGCTTTAGAGCAGGAATAAAAGGAAGGAAAGTCCACTTGGAAGAGGCTCAAGCAGCGACTTGAAGCACGAGTTGGGGTTTGACCTTTCTGAGTTGGGGTTTTATACGTTGATATACTTCTGGGGTCTTGCATCCCTTCTTCCTTGATTGTTCCCTTGGGAGTGGTTTGTCCATATGCGCAATGTCCTGTGAGCGCTTTGGAGGGGAGCATGCGCAGTGTGTTTACTGGAGTTGTATGCATGCTCACCTGAGGCGTCCTTCCCTTTGCATGTGGAATATCACTGTACGGTCATACATCGGTTAAACTCCACCATTTTGCCTCTTAGTAGACATGTGTGAGCCCACTCGCCCAACTCCTTGTATCTTATCAGGAAGCCGATGATCATCGGTTTCAGGTTTTTTTCTATGTAGAAGGAGACTGCCTTTCTACAGAGCTGGCTGCAACCAATTATTATTTTAGAGAGACAGTTAACAACTTCCAGACCATCACCCGATCATCGCCTGAAATTCCTGGTTGTTAGTTGGGGTGGGGAGCTTTTCCTGCCCTGCTCATATCTGCCTATCTACTGCAATAAAGTTAAGCCACTTACATTTATAATTATTAAGAAAATCGTTGCCTCCACTGCAACAAAGTTAGGCCACTTACATTTATAATTATTAAGAAAATCGCTGCCTTGTATTAAAGCGAGTTATTCAATTATAATTTTGTACAAGTTCCTCTAGACAGCCTAAAATGAACTTAAATAGAACCTGCCACAATAAATTTTGGTTGAATGAATTAATAATATATTATTTTTCATCAAATTATGACAAAGGACTCCTCTAAAACAGGCATATGGCTGGCTGCATTAGAGTTAAAACCCTGTCACCAAGAAGAACATTTAATCAAGACTTGGTCTATTGGATTACTTTAAACTCAGATTAGAATGATTGGCTCAGAGGTAGGCAGCACAGAGACCTAAGTATAATCTTTCAAAAAATATATATTCTCTGAAATCATGACAATAATTTCACTAATTTGTATTACCAAATTATATTTTAAAATAAATTCGATGGTTCTTTGGTGGATGATAGGTAGGTAGGTAGGTAGATAGATAGATAGATAGATAGAATGATTAGATAGATAGGTAGGTAGATAGGTAGATAGATGACAGATAGATATAAATGAATACCATTCTGTAAATATTTGTTCTATATCTTCTTTGTGTTATATACTATTCTATTACACTCACATGTCATGCACCAAGTTGACAATGCCACTTTCTAAATGGGGAAGAAATAGTATAAAAACAAACACAAATATTTAGACTATTTTAGAGCATAATATCATCCTGATTTCTGATTGTTTCTTATATAGGAAAAAAAATCAATATTCATGAATAAACAACAGATAAATACGACCATATTACAATGAAGAACTTAGTGTTGACCAGTAAATAATTTTAGGCAAAATAAATAGGACAGCCAAAAAAAAAAAAAAAAATGGAAAGAATGTATTAGCAAAACATATACCTAAAAAATATATACCTAAAACATATACCTAAGAATATAAAACAAACTATCATGTGTTGATAAGCTAAAAACATGAGTAGAGGAATGACCAAGAAACTCGAACAGTTAGTTAATTTACTAAAATAGAAATTTAGGTGGCAAGTAAGCAAGGGAAAAGGTGTTTGACTTTATTAGTAATCAGATAAACTTAAAAAGGTGAAACAGAAGCATGCCCTTACAGGAGTGACTAAAACTTTAAGATCGACAATATCACATTCAATTGAACTTTTGTAAGTCACTAGTGAGGATAAATATTGATACAATCATTGCAGAACTATTTAGTTAATATTACTAATGCTAAACTACACATGATCGATCATCCAGCAATTTCATTCTTAAGCATACATCTAACTGAAATCTATGCACATATATATCATAAGACATATATAAGAATATGCATAACTGCATTCTTAAAAAGAAGTGCAAACAGGAAAATAAAACAATAGCAACAACAGGAAAATACATGAATTGTGTTATATTAACTTATACAGTGACATAAAATATATGCTAGAAAATAGATGAACTATATAGATAAATACAACCTGGATGAATTTTACAAACATAACACACATTAAAGACACACAATACAAAATGACGTATATTGCGTAATACCATTTATACTAAGCTCAAACACAGGCAAAACTGAATCCACTCTTTAGGGATACATATTTAAGAAGGTAACCCTAAAATACGCAAAAACACAGTCAACATAAATTACAATATTGATCAAATTTAGTAAGGAGAGAATTGGAGGTGGGGGCAAAGTAAATGGAGAATTCTTGATTGTTGACAATAATTTATACCATTAGCAGGGAGAAGTTTTTATAAGTATTCACATTACAAAAATTAAAGGTATATAATTACTTTTATACTCTTTCTGTATGTGACTTATAGTTAGGGTAAAACTTTCATATGTATTTTAAAAGTTATCTGCATTAATTATATTATTCAACTTATTTAATTAATTTACTCTCCAAGTAATTATTTGCTGAGCAGTGTTGCCCTGTGATAGATAACTTGTTCAATACCTATTTATAGAACAAATATTTTGGGGGATTTAGTATGACTGTCAAGTACTGTTGTATGTAATCAAGGTTCAAAGGTTGAGTGAGAGTCTTTGTCTTCAGAGATTTCATAAATACACTTTTTGTATATTTTAGTGCTTAAAATATATATAGTTTGATGATGTATTTTTTTTCATGTAGTCCATTGCTAATGTAACTTTATTAAAATTATACTGATAAAATAAGATGAATCTTCTTGACCAATTCATTATTATTTACCCAGATTCAACTTTATGTAATCCAAATAAATGTTACTATTGTTTATGTGTTCATTTTCAATCTCATATCTGGTGTTTTGAAGAAATTTTCTCCAGTACAAAAAGATTGGAATGATCTCATATCTATTTTTCTCATGAAATGCTTATTTTGTCTGTAATCAAAAACATGTATATAGCAAAATTATCTTTTCTATATGTTACAGTTTTGGTGTAATAGTTACAAACAGTTTCTGAATATTATGTAAATTAGGACAGCATGAAGGACACTAGGAAATA
Organism: Papio anubis; assembly: GCF_008728515.1. NCBI lineage: Eukaryota > Metazoa > Chordata > Mammalia > Primates > Cercopithecidae > Papio > Papio anubis. The sequence goes on from NC_044976.1 coordinate 170,445,286, forward strand.
AACTTTCTGATAAGATATATTTCAAATTACTTAATACCATTTCCACCTTCTTTTTTTATCCTCGCAAGGAAATGAGGATCTGTGAGAATGAACAGTTTCTCTTAGTTGTATATGGAGCACATTTCATAATGGGGCACATTTCATAAATATTCTTTAAAATAATATTTAGAAAGTTTGAGTTCTCATTGCACTCCAATACAGAGAATAAAATCTTGATCAAGTTGCCATAATATTATGATTTTGAAATACAAATTTTTTTTTATATATCCATTAAAAATATTTGTTTGAACAGCGGTTTAAGAAATTACTGAAAATCTTCCACTGTTCTCTTTAAGAGTAGACGTAAGAAGAATACCAGCTTGATTTCTAGCTGAATTCACAATACATTATTAAAAACATCAGGTTGCTTATATTTGATTAACAACAAAAGTCATAGCATTAAAAAAATCTAAGGATTTCTAAGTCAGATGGCTTGTGTGCTCATTTTAAATTTATTTATTTTTTCCAATATTTCTGGTGAAATACACCCTAGAATAATGGAAGGATTCTATTGTTTTCAAAAGTTATAGAAGATGTTTGCACTGCTGAAACCTCAAGATATTTCCACTTGACATAGTATGTTTTTGAAGTTAAAATGTACAGTCAATCTCATTCTCATCATGTATTATTAACTCACTCTGAATAAATGTGGCACCGTGGAGTTCGACACATATTTCGCTACTGGGAGGAGTGAGTTTTTCAGGAGACCCTGAGTATAGGGCTGTACTTTGAGATCCTTCCGGCTGTGTGAACATGTGGCCTAATCATGCCCAGAGAAACTTGAAAGAGATCTCCTGAGGACATCTAAAGAGGGATTGCTTATCCCCAAGAAAGAAACACAAGACGTCCTGGGGTCCTTTCTCTGTCTGTGTCTAGAAATGGCACATACAACTACTTGAAACTGTAAGAGAAAATAGCATTTGAATAAAAGCTTGTTGATGGCAGATGGATATTTTTCTACCAGTTTAATCTTCACCAAGTTTGTCTAATAATATTAATCTTTAAATCTACACCTTCTCTACTGTAAGTACTCCTTATATTCTCTTTATTGTGCCTAATTTGCCAGTTTTGTTACTCTGACATACTAATTTAATTTTAGTTCCATTGCAAGAGAAATGGAAGCACATTTATTTACATTTTATTCACTTGTTTTTAAATATGTATGTATTGAATGCCTAGTATGTGCCAAGAACTCTTTTAGAAATAAAGAAAACAGAAGAGAAGAAAATATACATGAATATTAGTTCAGATCTCAATCTAGAAGTCACAAAAGTATTATGTGACTTAATCCCTTTTTAACTTTTATTTGAGGTTTGTGGGCCCATGTGAAGGTTTGTTACATAGGTAAACATGTGTCACAGGGGTTTGTTGTACGTATTATTTCATCACCCAGGTATTAAGCCCATTACTCAATAGTTTTCCTGCTCCTATTCCTGCTCCCACCCTCCACCCCTCTCATAGACCTCAGTGTCTGTTGTTTCCTTATTTGTATTAATAAGTTCTTATCATTTAACTCCCATGTATCAATGACAACAGGCAATATTTGATTTTATGTTACTGTGTTATTTTGCTAAGGAAAATAGCTTCCAGCTCCATCCATGTTTCCACAAAAGACATGATCTCATTTGTTTTTATGCCTGCATAGTATTCCACAGTATAAATGTACCACAATTTCTTTACCCAATCTGTCATTGATGGACATTTAGATTGATTCCATGTCTATGTTATTATGAATAGTGCTGCAATGAACATTGACGTGCATGTGTCTTTATGGCAGAATGACTTACAATCCTTTGGGTAGATACCCAGTGATGGGATTTCTGGGTTGGATAGTGGTTCTGCTTTTAAACTCTTTGAGGAATCACCATGCTGCTTTCCACAATGATTAAACTAACACTTCCACCAAAAATGTGTAAGAATTTCCTTTTCTCTGTAACCTCATCAGCATCTGTTATTTTTTTCACTTTTTAATAATAGTCATTCTGACTGATATGAGATAGTATTGCATTGTGGTTTTGATTTGCATTTCTCTAATGATCAGTGATATTGTGCTTTTTTTCATATGATTTTTGGCCGCATGTATGTCTTCTTTTGACAAGTGTCTGTTTATATCTTTTGAACACTTTCTACTGGGGTTGTTTTATCTCGTGTAAATTAGTTTAAGTTCTCTATAGATGCTGGATATTGGAACTTTGTCAGACGCATAGTTTGCAAATATTTTCTCCCATTCTGTAGGTTATCTATTTATTCTGTTGGTAACATCTTTTTCTGTGTAGAAGCTCCTAAGTTTAATTAGATCCAACTTGTCAATTTTTGCTTTTGTTGTGATTGCTTTTGCTATCTTTGTCATGACATTTTTGCCCATTACTATGTCCAGGATGGCATTGCCTAGGTTGTCTTCCATATTTTTATGGTTTTTGGTTTTACCTTTAATTTATCTTGAGTTGATTTTTGTCTATGGTATAAGGAAGGGGACCAGCTTCAATCCTCTGAACATGGCTAGCCAGCCAATCCCAGCACCATTTTTTGTATAGGGAGTCTTTCCCCATTGCTTGTTTCTGTCAGCTTTGTCAAGGATCAGATGGTCATAGATGTGTATCCTTATCTCTGGGCTCTCTATTTTGTTCCATTCGTCTATGTGCCTATTTTGTACCAGTACCATGCTGTAATTTAAAAGGTTACATTCTGTATTAGGACACTCTGGCATTGGGGAAACATTTATACCTCTAATATATTAATTTTTTTTTCTCTTTTGATCAAGTCAATGTTGGGTAAAATGCTTTATAAGAATCCAACTAGAATTCAATCAAGAAGTAGAATAAGGAACAAGCAAGTCTTCAAACTTAGGTTAAAATAATCAATAGAAGAGCAAACTGAAACATTTTAATGAGAAACGAAGTATAATATTTTAAAGCGGTCGGGCAAGGTGGCTCACATCTGTAATCCCAGCACTTTGAGAAGCCGAGGTGGGAGGATCACCTGAGGTCAGGAGTTTGAGACCAGCCTGGCTAACATGGTGAGACCCCATTTCTACTAAAAATACAAAAAATTAGCTGGGCATTCTCAGCTACACAGGAGGCTGAAGCAAGAGAATCGCTTGAACCCGCGAGGCGAAGGTTGCAGTGAGCCAAGATCGTGCCACTACACTCCAGCTTGGGCAACAAGAGCAAAACTCCATCTGAAAAAAATATATATATATATGTGTGTATATATGTATACACACACACATATAATACATATATACATACAACATATAAATATAAATATCTTATATATACACATATAATATATAAATATAAATATGATATATATACACTAGAGTTCACCAAACCAAAAATGGGGACATTTGAGTTTTTTTCCTGATTTACTAGAAATAAAATTTCCAGAAAGTTGCCCTAGTATCAGATGATTTAATTTTGTATAAAATATTTGTTATTTATTTCAGGGTGTTAAGAAAATAAATAGGAATGCAGAATAAGGATTTTTTTTTTCCAAACTATAGAGAATTGTGTAAGTATAAAGCATCATCAAGAAAACTACCAGGAGGACAAGAGGAACTGTCTGATTTAGAGATAGCTATAAGTGAATAAATAAGAAAAATGTTAAATACATTCATCTATGAAAGTGACAAATTTTAGGCCTCATTAAAATTACTTCTAACCTATGAGGGAAAAAAAACCCATCTGTGCTACCATTTTCAATCATCTAAAGTTTGTGTACTCCAGTAATGAAGTCAGAGAAGAAGCTTCTGCTGTTGCTGCAGAGAGCTGGCTGTGTTCCTGATATAAACACTTGTAACCTTGCTCCATCTATTGAGGTGTGAGAAAATATATTCACAATTATATAACTTATTTCAGTGGAAGAAAGTTCATTTACACACCTCAAAGCTACTCCTCATTTCATTTGTTTCAGATATTGTTTTTTTCACACGGTGATGCAGAGTGTAATAAAATAATCAAATGAAAAACTTCCAAATGAGATCAGTTAATAGAATTAGAGGCAGAAATGTGATACATAAGAATAGTAACAAGGAGTAGAATAGGGGAAAGATGCCAAGGGCAGTTATAAGGAATCCAAATAAAATCACCAAGAAATAAGTAAGATCAAGGATCAAAAACACAGGCACAAGAAGCAACAGGAGAGGGCATTGGGCAGGGCTGATGAGAAAATGTTGGCCTAGTCTAATTAATTTTCATCAAGTGAACTTGTTCAGGCTTGAGGCTAATTTTAAAGGTTCTACAGTGCACTGGCATCCCTGGTGGTTCATATTTTTTACATTTTTCTAAATGTATGCATCCCATAAAGGCATACATCCTTAAACACACAAACTCTAACACTGGAGTTATGCCAGGGAATTTATATAGTCAGCACAATTGCCATTTTCATATTGATTTCTTAAGTTTTAGTTGTTTATGGAGCACAAACAATGCTAAGAATTTTAGAGCTATAATAATAGTTTAAATCATATAAAATAAATTATTAGTATTTCTTAATTCAGTTGGCATATCATCAACGACTCAAACATAATTTAAGCACCTTTAATGTACCTTTAAAATATTGTAATTGTAGCTTATTCAAAATAAAACTTAAACATATAGTGTTTTGAGTTCAGGTAGAAGAAAAAAATAGAAGACATGATAGCTAAATTCTATATTCTGGAGAAATTAATCAAAAGAATGTATAAATATAGAGTGTCAGAATGACAAAAAAATGAAATACCAACCACTTATGTAAAATTAAGTCTATTTCACTGAACATTATTTGTCTTTGGCACAACCAGAAAAGATACAGTGATACATAGTGACATGGAATAATGAGTATGACTTTAGGGATAGTAGTTATTGAAGGAATACATAAATGTCCAAAAGTACTGGTAAAAATAGGAGGCTCCCAGTATAATGTATATTTGGAGATTATTTGGCCTATAAATGTTGATTTCATGTCTTTTTATTTCTTACTTTTTTAACATATTAGTGTTAGATGGTAGAAGACAGATAACATGGCAAATAAAGTCTAAGAAAATTGAAGACACTGTAATCCAAAATGTTTTGTCAGGGATTTCTGTAAATTTATTTTACAATATTCTCTGTAGCTTTAATTTCCATGGATTAAAACTGTTGACTGGACTATCTATATACATGTTTTCATTTCCTCGTGTTTACTCTAATGAGTCACAAGGGCATCCTGGTTTAATAGTTTTACCAGCTATTAAAGACTTGATTGCTTCCTTTTCCATTTATTTTATTTTCCCCCTTAGTCCTTCTGGGATATGGCTCTCTAAACAATCTTCTATCACACGGTACCTTTTCCCTCTGGATGTGATTATTTTTAAACTGGTCAAAATTACATTTGCAAACTCTTTGTTACCTGAAGTTTCAATTTTTAAATTTTTTTTTGTTTGTTTTGCTATAAAGACATGTCACGCAGAATTTCAGAGGCTTAGCTTCATAGTTATTTATGGAATTACTTTATGATTGTATAACTAATGCCATTATTTGGAGAGTTTTAAAATAAGTTCAACATTACCCTTAATGTCATCATCAATTTTACTATTTAAATCTCCCTAATCCTATCTTCCATATCTACAATTGCTACATATCTTCAGCAGTTTTGCCGGCTTTCAACAATTCTTTAGTTGAAATAGAGACTATCTAAATCCTATTTTAAGCTGGCGTCTGCATGCTTAATTATTTTATTTTATCTGAATATAAAATCTATTTTTATTATTGAAAGGGCTTTCAATGATAATATATGAAATTCTATTTTCTATTAAGTTTAATATTTTTAATCAAGTAATGGGCTCATTTCATACACACATTCAGTCATTCCAATTCACGATAAGAAGGGTAGTACACTTAAAGAAAACGTGATGTTATACTTTTTTATAATTGAGAAGTATATCTACACATACACATATATCTGTATACAGTGACTGAGAAATACATATATACATATATATCTACATATTAATGCATTTGTAATACCCATACCAGCTTCAATCATTAACAATATACAAATGAGTTTTAATTTTCCTTATAGTGTCCATGAGTACAGAACAAAAGAACTGGAAACAAAAGATCTAGGTTTTATTTTTATTACTCTAAGCTTATTTTCTTGAGTTGTTCTGAAGATAATTGAGTCACAGTTTTTAAAAATGCTTGGTAAACAGTCATATGCTGTATATATGTGATATTCTAATTAATAGAAACATGAATTTTAGAAAATATGTGTTTCATTGCAACAAAAATTAGCCTAGTCTGTATTCTAGGCCCTAACTTAATCTTACATGCATATGAGATCGTTAGACAAGCAATATGAAATATATGTATAAGTATTCTGCTAGGATCAAGCAAATGAGAAATAAAACAAAATAATTTAGGGGAAAATTGTTTTCTCTTAAATGCAGTGTGCCCAGAAAACTTAAACAGATTGAAGAAAAAGTGTAATAGCCTAATAGTTTTCTCTGGGTACTTAGAGATTTTCATTTTAATTATTTTTCTCTTAAAAGACAGAACATTTCTTTTGGACTAAAATGATATATGATCACAAAATCTTTTACTTTCTAGAATTATTTTTATCAAAGTCAAATGGCATACCAATAATAACCAGACTTCAAAGCTTCTGGAAGCACTCTGCAAAATAACAATGCAAACAAAAATATATACATGAAACCATGTATGAAATACTAAGGCATTGTTTACTATTTATTTTATACTTATAGATTACTTTGAGAAATAGTTTGCTCTTTGGCATTATTTCAGATATTTTATAAAACCATGCATAGATACTATCAGATAAGTAAAAGTAATATAACAACTCTATATAGTGTTGCTTAACAAAAGAGTATAAATCAGCCGGTAAGGATAGGTATGGTATAGTATTTGCCAAGAGATGGTAGTCATAATAATTCCCCTGAACTCTATGTCACTCCTCATATTTCCTGAAATGTAACAAAGATTTTATTGAAAATAGGAAGTTAGGTTGTAATTGTTATTTGTTGGTTGTATAGCTAAGCAATAGAAATGATTTTACTATACACCAAAGAATTTAGTTTAGAGAAAAAAATATATTTTAAATTTCTAGGTCCTCAAATCAGGTTCAAATAATAGCAGGGTTTACTGCAAAACATATGTGCAAAGTTATTACAAGAAAATCATATTATGTCCCGAAACTTCACCTTAGATCTGCCACATACTGGTAAAGATTCTCTCTGCTGTATATTTGAATTCATATAATAATAGTTCACATGAAAATAGGATTAGTATTGTGTATAGATAACCTCCAATCTCCAGTCAATCTCTCATGTAGGCAGACTTGATATAAGTCACTTTGAATGTTGATAAACAAAATAGAGGATACAGATATTTTATTATGGTTGGTGCAGCAGACTTATTAACCATAAAAGGCTGCTATATTGTGGGATACTGTCACAAAGTGAATACTGAGAGTGCAGAATACACTCCCCAAGGTGAGAGATAGATTATCTTCCATTCCTTTGATTCTCAATGCTTATTGCTGTGTCAGGAAATTTTCCCTAATTTTTATTTTTATTTTTCATGACCTAGAGTATTTTCCCCCTGCACCTTTTCATAACTTATTTCACAGATTTAAAATAAACACTTCCTTAAGTCTCTATATCTTGTACTTTATATAATTCACATTTCTTCTCACTACCTGACATGTTATATGTGTATGTATATACATACAGTACACACATATACATGTAGACATATGTACACACATGTTGTTATGGTTTAGATGTTTGTCACTTTCAAACTTCATCTTAAAATTTTTTAGTGATACAATTATCTGTGCATGTTTTTGGGGTACAAGTAATAATTTGCTACCTACATAGACTAAGAAATTATCAAGTCAGTAACTTATTCTGTCTACATAACTGTATATTTGTATCATTTATCAACCTGTCTTTATCCCTTCCCCAAACCACACATACTTCCCAGTCACTAGTATCTATCATTCCACCTTCTATCTCCACGAGATCAACTTTTACCTCCCATATATGAATGAGAACGTATGATATTTGTCTTTCTATTCCTGGCTTATTTCACTTAACATAATGACTTCCAATCCCACTCATTTTGCTCCAAATGACATAATTTCATTTTTAAGGCTACTTAGCATTCCATGGTGTGTGTGTCTGTGTGTATGTGTGTGTGTGTGTGGAGAGAGAAAGAGAGAGAGAACACGCACTTTTTCTAATCTATTTATCTATCGATGGACACTTAGGTTGATTCCACATTATGCTATTGTGAATAGTGCTGCATGAGAGTGCAGGTATCCCTTTGATATACTGATTGACTTTCCTTTGGATAAATACCTGCAGTGGGATTGCGGGATAATATGATAATCCTATTTTCACTTTTATGCAAAATCTCCTTGCTATACTAGTTGACATTTGATACCCAATGTTGGAGGTTAGCTCTAATAGGAACTGTTTGGTTCATGAAGGTAAATATCTCATGACTAGAGTAATGACCTTTCTTGAGGGTTAGTGAGGTCTCACTCTACTACTTTTCTGCAGAGCTGGTTGTTAAAGAGAGCCTGCAACCTCCCCTCTCTCTTTTTTGCTTCCTCTCCTGCGTATAATCTCTTCACAAAGTGGCTCCCTTTTACTTTCCTCCATGAGTAGAATCACCCTGAGGCCCTTACCAGATGCTGATGTACAATCTTGGAGTTTTAGCCATCAGAATCATGAGTCAAATAAATCTTTTTCTTTATTAATTACTCAGCCTCAGATATTCTTTAATAACAACATAAATGACACACATATATACTTACATATACATACATGCATTCTTTTGAGTGTCTACCAGCAGAAATAAGGATTCTGAACCACTAGTCCTCATAAGGACCCATTCTTTTACTCATTCAGCTCCTTATTTCCAGTCCCTCTAAGGATTCCTGTTGAATAGAAACTCTAGGAATATATGTTAAAACGTGAATGAATAAATGAATGAGTAGAACTGAGTGGAGTACAACACTTTATTCAATGGGACAAGAGGGAAACCTGTATAGTTATCCTGAGAAAGCATTCCACATTTCAGAATGGCTGATAAGAGGTGGGAGAAGGGCTGGTATGTCAGTAGTGGGGCATGCAGGATGTGAGCATGGGTAGAACTTAATTCTAGTCATTGCAGTTTAGGCTTTACATAATGCGATCTTAACAAATGGCAGTCAGTGAAAAATTAAGTAGAGCTATAGCACTGCAGATTTGCAATTCAGGAAGATTCATTGCTAGAAGGTTAGATAGGATATTATAGGCCATGAAATTAAAGGCAGGGAATTAGTTAACAGAACATTGAACAATTGAGGCAAGAATTCATAAGAGCCTAAATTATGAGTCAAAAGGTGTAGTAAAAAACAGATATCAATATTTCTAAATAATAGTAGCCTAAGCATGTGAACCTATCCCCTTCTATGTCTCCACTCCCTATTGAGGTAACACAAAATTTGAAAGGATCTTTGGAGTATTGGAAAATAATCCATTTATTTAGAGTATTCCAATCTCATACTGCAAAATGAGAGTAAGAACTAAAGTGTTGCCCACACCTAGAAAATGACTAATCCTCTCTAGGAGAATCTCAGGCAAAGAGTGCTAATTTGATTGATGAGATCAATGTTGAACTTCATATTTAAAATTATGGAAGCTAGAAAAGAGTATAAGAAGATATTTAAAGTGCTGAAGAAAAAAAAATCAGTCAAGAATTTTGCATCAAGCAATACAATCCTCCAAAAATGTAGAGATGACAAGGATATTTTCAGATGTGTAAAACCAAGTCCTTGAGAAGAGCAGATATGCACTAGAAAAAAAAATAGTAAAGAAATTTCAAGCTGAAGGTAAATGATACCAGATGGCAGCTCATATCTACAAAAGGTATAAAGAATATAAAATATAAAATATTATTTATAAATAGATACTATTTTCTCACCTTCTTTAAAGACTATAACAAAATATAACACTGTACCAATGGGCTTAAGAAAAGTTGATAGATATGCAATGCATATTGATAACAATAGTAATAAGGACAGTGTGGGGAAAGATTAAAATATATTGTGGTAAGTTTCATCCTTTTTACCTAAAGTAATTTAATTAAGAACAAATAGCAAAATGCAGACCTTAATCCAACCACATGAATAATTATGTTCCAGTATTATACGTGAATAACAAAATACTCCAATTTTTAAAAGAATTGTTAGAATTGATTCAAATGCAACAATTAGTATATGTAAATTAAAATACAAAGACTTGCAGAGAGATGTTCTTAAAATACAAAAACGTTCAAATTGAAAAAAGAAGGGAAAACAATATATCATGCAAACAAACCCATAAGAAACTGGCTGTGGCCATAGCAATATCAAATAAAATACAGTTCAATTCACAGTGATATTACAGTGAAAGGCAGCAATTTCCTACTGAAAGAAGGGTCAATACATGAAGAAGATATAATGAATATGAATTTGCAGTCATGTATCACTTAATGGCAGGGATATGTTTTGAGAAATTTGTTCTCTGGTGATTTTATCTTGTGCAAACATCAATCACAGAGTATACCTACACAAATCTAGATGGTATAGCTTATACAAACCTAGGCTATATGGTATAGCCTGTTTCTCCTAAGCTACAAACCATATAGCATGTGACTGGCCTGAATACTGTAGGTAATTGTAACACAATGATAAGATTTTGCATATTTAAACGTAACTAAGCAAAAATGTTGCAGTAAAAATATAGCATAAAAAGTAAAAAATTTAAAAAAAAAACACATTTAGAGCACTTTAACAAAATATTAGCAAATTAGAGAAATATATAACTATGATTAGTGGAAGTTTATCAGAGGAATGCAAAATCAATTTAACACCTGAAAATCCATTAATGAAATATACCACTATAATAGAATAAAGGAAAATAAAACACATAATCTCTCTTTTTTTTTTTTTTTTTTGAGACGGAGTCTCGCCCTGTGGCCCAGGCTGGAGTGCAGTGGCCGGATCTCAGCTCACTGCAAGCTCCGCCTCCCGGGTTCACGCCATTCTCCTGCCTCAGCCTCCCGAGTAGCTGGGACTACAGGCGCCCGCCACCTCGCCTGGCTAGTTTTTTGTATTTCTTAATAGAGACGGGGTTTCACTGTGTTAGCCAGGATGGTCTCGATCTCCTGACCTCGTGATCCGCCCGTCTCGGCCTCCCAAAGTGCTGGGATTACAGGCTTGAGCCACCGCGCCTGGCCTAAAACACATAATCTCAATAGATTTAGAAAAAAATTCAGTACTTAATCACTACAAAAACAAACAGTAATCTAGTAATGAAAGGAAACTTTCTGAACCTGATAAAGGATACCAAAACAAACAAACAAACAACAACAACAAAAAAAACAGTGCTAACATCACACACAATGGTAAAAGAATAAAGATTTAAATGCTTCCCTACTAAGATCAAAACCAAGAAACACAGTGGCTCATGCCTGTAATCCCAGCACTTTGGGTAGCTGAGGCAGGCAGATCACTTGAGGTCGTGAGTTCAAGACCAGCCTGACTGACATAGTGAAACCCCATCTGTACTAAAAATACAAAAATCAGCCAGGCACGATTGTGGATGCCTATAGTTCCAGCTACTTGGGAGGCTGAGACAGGCATCAGAATCACTTAAACCTGGGAGGCAGAGGTTGCAGTGAGTCGAGATCATGCCACTGCACTCCAGCCTGGTTGACAGAGCGAGACTCTGTCTCTCTCTCTCTCTCTCTCTCTCTCTCTAATATATATATATGATTCTAGTTTTTATTTTTTTAAGCCAGTTTGACCAGTCATATTGTCAATAAAGTTTCACTCTTGATTAAAGACATTTTTCACAAGAAAACTATATAGCAGAAAGAAACACATAAGAAAAGAAATGCTATAATTTTACAAATATGTAAATTATGTGCAATATAGATAGAAATAGGAAGATAGATAAAATGTATGCCTCAACAAGTCAGTGGTCTTTGCTCTTTTGTCACTAGTATATACCTATAAATGTTTGTTAAATAATATTGTGTAGGATTTTTACAATTATCTGAATAGTGGACACAGGTTGAGATTTGGGTGGATTAAAGGCAAAATTATTTGTTACTTATACCTCCAGAGGAGAGAAGTCTATCAGGCAGGATCACACAAGATGTTGAACTCTGTGGATAGGGTGACAGCAAGCTGAAGCTGCAGAGGGCAGCTTATGTACAACACTTGCAGGATGGAGTTAGGAAAGTTTCTTGGGCTCCCTGTGCACTAGCTCATTTGAATAATTTCATAGGCACCAGGGACATAGGATCTCTCTCTAGTTGTCTGGTACTTGACTTTAGGGCTATGAGGGTGAGCGTACGGTGACAAAAACTGAGAAAGCCCAATGAGGGAAGTGGTTGGAATGTAGATTTAATCAACTCCTCAAAAATGGAAATAGACCAGTCTCTACCCAGAGCCTCAAAACTAGGCCAAGACAGCATTAAAAAACAACAACTATATTACAAATAACTATACATCAACAAGGGTCAGGTATAGTGAGCAGAAATTTTAAAATAATAGTCTGAACCAATATAAACAAAAGAAGTTAAAGTCGTGTTTTCTAAAGAAAAACTTTCTTACAATCATGCTACTATCCAATGTGAGATTCATAGATTTGGAACATAATTTAATATTCATGATTTTATATACACCGCTAAAGTATTATTTATAGCATTGTTTTCAGCCAGTACAGAAAATAGTACATAAAACATTTTGCAGATCATTTCCTTGATTACTTAGTAGCATTTGGAAATATAAACCCAGCAGTTTGCCTGTATCTCCTCGAGCTAAGCTGTTCAGTCCAAATTGGCCCATCACAGATCACATCAGAGTCCACCGCATTTATCTCTGCTCTGAAGAGATGCTTGTTGTTTAGAGGGGCCCGACTACTGTATCAAATTTTTATCTGAGATTCATATTCTGAACAAAAAAATCAATCACCATTTCAATCAAGTTTTAAAAAGAGCAAATCATTATTTTCCACTTCAGAAACACACAAAACAAAAACAAATAACTCAAAAATGTGTATTTCTAACTTTTCAATGCCGTCTGAGCTACCTAAGTCTAGTTATCTGACATTATTCCTCAGTAGATAAAATGTATGCTCTGGTCCTAGCTAAGACAAAACCTCTAAAGCATATTTCTCTTTTCTCTGTTTAAACAGTTTCTAACATATAATGATCATCCTTTCCTTTATTTAATTTCTGAAATCATAAAATGCCTTATACTACGTGAGGTAGAAAAAAATATTACCCTCATTCATTATACAATAAAATTTTGGGGTAAAAACTTTAAGTGACAAATTCCGTATTTTATAGTAAGTTTAAATGATACAAACTATGGAACTTTACATACATTTTATATGATGATATTTTAAATTGAATCTGGAATTATCAACTGTTAAAATTAATCCAATGGAATGTAATTTTCATATGGATTTTAAACCTGACAATATTTAAAAGACACATGTTCAACGTTTTTTAATGTTTAAAAATTTATATGACGATTGCCGGGCACGGTGGCTCAAGTCTGTAATCCCAGAACTTTGGGAGGCCAAGATGGGCGGATCACGAGGTCAGGAGATCGAGACCATCCTGGCTAACACGGTGAAACCCCGTCTCTACTAAAAAATACAAAAAACTAGCCGGGCGAGGTGGCGGGCGCCTGTAGTCCCAGCTACACGGGAGGCTGAGGCCGGAGAATGGCGTGAACCCGGGAGGCGGAGCTTGCAGTGAGCTGAGATCCGGCCACTGCACTCCAGCCTGGGCGACAGAGTGAGACACCGTCTCAAAAAAAAAAAAAAAAAAAAAAAAAAAAATTATATGATGAAGAAGCTCAAATTTCCATTCCACTTCTTGCAAATAATTTTATGCAGAAGAATAGATATGTAAAATATAAAGCAGTACATATTTAACATTAACTTTTGATCCGTACAACACATTTTTGCTATGTGGTATAAACTATCACATAATCATTTTAATTTCTTTAAATAAGTAGGTTCTGAGAATTAAACTATTTATAGACTGTTTATAAACAATTGACAAATATTCTTATTAGTTGTAACAATATACAATTCTCAAAAATATGTATCTAATAATTTTGATTAGCTATTAAAGATGAACATAATATTCTATTAAAAAGACATCAGTGAAATGTGTGAGATTTACTATTCTGAATTATTTTATATATCTGTGGATGACTATCAGTTGGTAAAATCAGAAATTATTATCAATTCTATTCCTTTTATTAATTTGATTGCTGTGAAATATTTTATATAAATAAATAGAAATAAAATGAGTTTTGTTATAGAAATATGAATTATTTGCAGTCTTTCTAATTTATATGCCAAAGTTCACATAATTATTGATCATCAAATGTGCTATGTGCTGACAGCTTGAGTCGATTTCCCTTCAGTTTTGTTGAAACCATGAAACATAAAATGATCTAACTTGCACAGTTTAAAAAATCACACTCTTAGAGAAATTCACATTCTAACTTATCATGAAGTAAACAAAAAAGGCTTTATGAGGAGTTAACAATAACGGAGCTTAACTGATACTCTTTAACTTAGAGATATTTTGAGTTAAATTTAGCTAAAACAAGTGTAAAATGTTCTAAAAATTGGAATATGCACATTTCATATTTTTTCACAACTATGAGAAAAGACCTATACATCCATGCCAAATTTCAATTTCAATTTTATTTTATGATGCTTCCCTTTACCAGCCTGTCATCTAAAATCTTATTTGAGTCCTCTATTTTTCTCACTCTCTGTATCTGCTGCTTCAGCAAGTACTGAGAGCTCTGCTGTCAAATTATAGCCAGAAACAAACTGCTTCTCTTCCACTCTACTGTTAAAACTTGAACCTATTTGCCATCATTTCTAGCCTAGAGTATAACAAAGGTTACCCAACATGTCATTCTTTTTTCTGTCTTTATATCTTTTTGTGTTAGGAAACTCACAAAAGTCAGAATAATGCTGTTTAATTCAGAACTACTTACTCTGCAAAAAATCCTGTAATGTATACCTATTCCACTCAGAGTAAAATGTCAATTATGCTGCCACTTTGAATTCCTGTCTGACTTTTTCTCTCTAAACTCACCCCTTTTCTGTCATATTGACCCATGTAATGTAACTGAAACGCTTCAGAGACACTCCAATACCATTAAGTGAGATACAGTGGAATTTTTATTTGACAATATTTATTTTGGATATTGGTCAGAAGTCCATAATTATTACCTCTTTTCTTCATTGATAATATTATTCTGTCTTTTTCAGGTTGTTTTTTAAATATTTATTCTGTCTCATCATTTTCAGCAGTTTACTTGTGATATACTTAGGTCAGGCTGCTTTTTTATGTATTCTCATTGAAATTTGTGGAAATTCTTATAGAAATTCTTAATTGTGTATTTTGATGGCGTTCATCAGTTTAGGGAAATTCTTAGGAATTATTTTTTTCAAATAGTTCTTCTTATTTCTCATTCTCTTTGTGTTATACATTTTGTACAGCAATTACATGCATGTTAGAACTTTTTACCGTGTCCCATTTATCTCCATCTTTTCTATATTCCCCATGATTTTTTCTTTGTGTTTCAACATGAATATTTTTATCACTCCTAGTTCATTCTTCTCTGTTCTACTATACCTAATATTTTATTAAACTTATACGTTAAATTTTTTGTTATAGCTGAAGAGTTTTAACTCTAAAATTTTTATTTAATTCCTTTGGGTTTATTCCAGTTTCTTAGGAATTCTACATATATTTAAACAAATTAATACTAGTTATTTCATAGTCCAATCCTGATGACTCCAAGATCTGAATTGACTGTAAATCTCTCCCTGTTGTTTGTTTTATTCTGCTATTTTTGTTCTAATTTTTACAGTTTCAAAATTTTGTTTGGATACCAGGTATTTTTCATTAAAACTTGGAGAAATTTACAGCCTCGCCGAGAGCGGTGGGTCACACCTGTAATCCCAGCACTTTGGGAGGCCAAGGCGGGCGGATCACCAGGTCAGGCTAACACGGTGAAACACCGTCTCTACTAAAAATACAAAAAACTAGCCGGGCGTGGTGTTGGGCGCCTGTAGTCAGTTCCAGCTACTCGGGAGGCTGAGGCAGGAGCATATTGGGTAAACCCCGGAGAAGGAGCTTGCAGTGAGCTGAGATCCGGCCACTGCACTCCAGCCTGGGTGACAGAGTGAGACTCCGTCTCAAAAAAAAAAAAAAAAAATTTACAGCCTCAAGGGAATATTCTTCACAGAATATGAAGCCAGTCACTGAGCTTCCCTCTTTCCTGGGGTTCTGATCCTCAAGTTCTAACTGCTTGGCATTCCTAAGATATAAATTCTACAACTTCAGCCCATGTAAATGTGATTTCTGTTTGGACTCTATTCAAAGAGTTAGTAAATATCCTCTTCGAAAAGTCCATGGTGAATGGAAGGCTACAGTATCTTAGTTTCTCATATATAGTAGCCCCTCAAGTCCTGCCTGTTTTAGTTTCCCTTCAGTGACATCAGATATTTCTGTTAGTTTTTATGTGTGTTTTTAACCAGATTTGGCATTTATAGATATTTTTTGTTTTTAGGTGGGAGAGTAAGTTCATTAGGATATTTTGGTTACAGCTGGAAGTCTCTCCATTTTTCTCTGTAAGAAAATGAAGAAATAATTTTAAAAAATGTACCAGAGAAAAAAGTATTTAACATGGAGTTTCCTTGGGATAGGTCTTCTTGAAAAGAGACAGTCAGAAACCAATGATCCCTCTAACATTAGTTAAAAAAAATGTGGATGCACATTTAAAAATATTTACTGTTAGAGAAGCCATACTTTTTACAGTCTAGTATGGTACATGCTTATCTTGAATTTTTTATTTCAACAAAATTAGATTTTAGATATATAATATTTGCTACCTTGCTTATATAGTATGCAGTAATATTTTTAACAATTGGAGATAAAAGGATGAGAAAAAATACTTCGATACAAATTGAACAAATATATTGCAGGTGGAGTGAAAATGCTGACACATTAGACAGAAAAAGCAGAACTTCTAAAAGTATTTAACACTCTGTATTTCAAACTTGAAGAGTGGTAAATACATATTTATATCAGAATTATTCTTTAGAAGTATATGTTATTATGTGAATTATTCAAAAATAGATGAAATAAATTTATTATGGGGAGTATTATTTTAGTTAAGCATAGAACATATGCTTATTTTCTTATCTAGAGCATACATGCTATAATTTAACATTATTTAATAACAGAAATTTGCAAGATAATCTTCATAACAAAGATTATACTGCATGGAAAATTAAATGATGGTGTTCTTGTATTTCTAAGCTGATTCAATTATAGGTACAATTATTTTAAGTTTTGTTAAACTATAAAGAGAAGAAAAAGATTGACTTAAAACTAAACTTTCAAAAGACAAAAAACTTATATTCAGTATTTTTTCCTCAAGAAGTCTGGCAAGTTATGTAAGTGTAATTTTATTTTACAGAAGGTATATACATCATGTTACCTAGCCTATTTGCCCAGAAGCAATAATACCAGTGCCTCAATGAAATATCATTCCTCATTGCCTCTGATTAAATATCTTGGTCCTCTAATGTTTTATTGATATATTTTATGTTTTTCTGGATGCTCCATATATAAATTTGTCTAGTTTAGAATACATTGTGGTAAACTACATTTTGACATTTTACACAGCCAGTTAAGCCAAAAGTTAGAGTGAAGTGAAGTTTTACTGTGTTGATTGGTTGTAATTATAATTGTATATGTATTATGTATATGTATGTAATGTATTATATCAATATGTATACATATG
Organism: Papio anubis; assembly: GCF_008728515.1. Classification (NCBI taxonomy): domain Eukaryota; kingdom Metazoa; phylum Chordata; class Mammalia; order Primates; family Cercopithecidae; genus Papio; species Papio anubis. The sequence continues at coordinate 170,463,199 of NC_044976.1, forward strand.
TATTTCTATATGTATTACAATATAAATTTTTAAATTATAATTTAAAACAAGTGTCCACTAAAGAAATGATTCAGTACTTGTTGATAAAATTAAAATTGAAGCAGGAGAGTTGAAAACATACAGAGCGTATTAATTCTACCACATGGAAGTCAAATAAGCATTTTCATGATTGTAAGTATAGAATGTACATCATAAAAATGATGCTAAATTATTCATATGAAAATAATATTTTCTCTGGAAATAACAATGACAAAAATATATATCTGTAAGAAACAAAAGTAGCTGAGGTCTGTATCTGCAAATATTACAAGAAAGTAAAAAAAAAAAAACTACATTGCTTTGTCCAAACAGCTCATAATCCAGCTTCACTGGATCAAGATACAGATGCTGCCCATGGCCTTGTGTTTCTGTTCTGCTCCAACTCTCAGAGAGCAGTTGTGTTAACTAACAATTTTGAAATATCATAGACATGTCTAGAAATCACAGAAAGATTAAAGACAGATTTAATTGTATTTGATAATGAAGTCATAGTCCTTGGTTAAGATAAACTAGGTTTGCTACAAATGTTTGTGGAATATGGAAGACTTCCAGGGTCACTATCAGGACAAATATTTGGGATTCTGCCAATAAGAACAAAACTGGCAAATCTGTTATTTTCTGTCTCACTTATGAGAAAATCTGATCAGCAGAGATGTTTGCTTTCAGTTGAGAACTTAGAATAGGTATGTTTGCATTAGTGAGACAGGAAAAGTGAGATAGAAAATGAGTTATACCCAAAAGGAATAGAGATGATCCATAAGTCTAGCTACTGGCAAAATATGTTCAGCCACACACACCCAAACTAGCCCCACAATCTCAAGAAGCAAATGTAAGTAAATAGTATAATATAGGATTTTTTTCACAGAAATGCTAACAGAGAATCACAAATTATTATATAGACTCTGTTCTTTGCAGTTAAACTTATCTTTGGAATTGGGTATGTTGTAGTTGGAAGAATAGGGAAGGCACACCAGTTCTGCAAAACTCAAGCACTTTGCTGATAGTGTGAAAACACTTGGCTTTAATGACTCCTACAGTTATCACAATGGATCCAGGCAATTGTTTAATTATGTAGACACTGCATGTCATGAGCTATAGGCCCTTAATTGTACTCACTGCTATTAGTCTTTTCAGGACAGAGAAGCAATCCAAAATTCTACCCATTACCCTGAGAGTCAGTTGCCTACAATCATTTCTGGTAAAATATCTCTATGATCCATAGTTCCTAATTTCAAGAAACAAAAACCATATCTGCATAGTACAATTCAGTAAAAATATACTAAGTGCCTCTGGGAATCCCAGCCAGCATCTGAAAACCAGTCTTGGAGGCCAAACAGGCAGGAAAAAAATGTTCACATTTTCCCTCACAACTATTTGAAGTTCTCACTGGCTGCTACCATAAGAGAGTAACAGTGGGCCTTGCTCCAACAAAACCATCAATGCCAAGTCTGTGCACTTCCACAAATAGGACTAGGGAATTTGTATGTGTTTGCCTCAGTTGCCCTCCTTCTTCTATCATAAAATGTACTACGTGGTTCCTCTTTTCTCTATATGTGGAGGTATTTTGTTTTTACCTTTTTTCCTTCTCTTTCTCCTCCTTCTCTGTTTTCACTTACTTCTTTTCATTTTTTCTTCATTTTCTCCTCCTGTTTCTTCTCCCTTTCTTCTTCCTCCTCTTCCTCTTTCTCTTTCTTTCTCTTCATTGTCTTCTTCCTTATTTAATTCAAAGTCTAAGCAACCACTTGATTTCCCAAGTCCCACATTCAGGGATGGCAGAAAAAGCTTCTATCTAAACTTTACAGATTGTTTAATGGAAGGTAAGATCTATCTTAAGAGGTGGACGATTTCCAAACACAGGTTCAGGATAGACATATTGAGTAGTTAAGTGTAATGATGGATATCTACTCTATCTGTAGTTCCATTCCTTAATAATTACCCTCCCACAAAAACCCTCCTCTAATGTGAACCAAACTGTTACATATTTATTGCACCATTAGTTGCAACTTAGAAAATAAGAGAGAAAAGAAAGAAAAAAAAGAACTGAAGAAAGAAAATAAAAGAAGGAAAAGAAAGGAAAAAGAAAGAGAAAGAAAGAAGAAAGAAGAAAAGAAAAAGAAAGAAAGAAAAAAGAAAGAAAGAAAAAAAGAAAGAAAGAAAAAAAAGAAAGAAAGAAAGAAAGGAAAGAAAGAAAGAGAGAGATCACTAACAGACAACTAAATAACTCATGAAATGGCCGTCTTATGGATTACTATGTTGCAACTCAGAACAGTCTTATTACGGAAAAATGTACCAGACATTTATTGAATAACAAATGGGTTTCTGAATGTAATATATATTTTTGATCTAGTTGTCAAGTAAAGGTTTTTTAAAAAGGATTAATTTCAAAAGTATCTTTATAGTTATACTATGTATTTTACTTCACTATGGATATATTTCCATTTGTGCTATGCATTTTACTTTTATGAAATATGTTTAAAAAGAAAAAACAATTAGAAAGATAAAAATGATAGTGTAATTTTTAGGTCTTTTTAGGCAAGGTAAGCAATATTTTCATTTTTTTAAATTCCTAAAATTTTTAAGTTGTTATTATTATTTCAATAGCTTTGGGAAAACAGGTGGTGTTTGGTTACATACATAAGTTCTTTAGTGGTGATTTCTGAGATTTTGATGCACCCATCACCTGAGCAGTGTACACTGTACCCAATGTGTAGTCTTTTATCTCTCACCCCCTTCCCACCCTTTCCTTCAAGTCCCCAGAGTTTATTCTATTATTTTTAGGCCTTTGCGTCCTCATAGATTAGCTCCCACTTATAACTGAGAACATATTATGTTTGGTTTTCTATTCTTGAATTACTTCACTTAGAATAACGGTCTCCAACTCCATCCAGGGTGCTGCGAATGCTATTATTTCATTCTGTTTTTTGACTGAGTAGTATTTCATATATTTTTTTTTTAACTATGGCCATTTTTGCAGGAGTAAGGTGGTATTGCATTGTGGTTTTGATTTCCATTTCCTTGATCACTATGGGTGTTGAGCATTTTTTTTTTTCACATGTTTGTTGGCCATTTGTGTATCTTCTTTTGAGAATTGTCTATTCGTGTCCTTAGCTCACTTTTTGAAGGGATTATTTTTTTCTTGCTGATTTGATTTCCTTGTAGATTCTAAATATTAGCCATTTGTAAGAAGCATAGTTTGTGAAGATTTTTTTTTCCCACTCTTTGGGTTGCCTGCTAACTCTGCTGATTATTTCTTTTGCTGTGCAAAAGCTTTTCAGTTTAATTAAGTCCCATCTATTTTTCTTTGTGTTTGTTACATTTGCTTTTGGGTTCTTGGTCATAAGCTCTTTGCCTAAGCCAATGTCTAGAACAGTTTTTTCTAATGTTATCTTCTAGAATTTTTATAGCTTCTGGTCTTTAAGTCTTTCATCCATCTTGAGTTGATTTTTGTATGAGATGAGAGAGGGGATCCAGTTTCATTCTTCTACATGTGGCTTGTCAATTATCCCAGCACTATTTGTTGTTCTTTCCCCACTTGATGTTTTTGTTTGCTTTGTCAAAGATCAGTTGGTTTTAAGTATCTGGCTTTATTTCTAAGTTCTCTATTGTGTTCCATTGGTCTATGTGCCTGTTTTTATATCAGTACCATGATGTTTTGGTAACTATAGCCTTGTAATATAGTTTGAAGTTAGATAATGTGATGCTTCCAGATTTGTTCTTTTTTCTTAGTGTTTCTTTGACTATGCAGACTCTTTTTTGGTTCTGTATGTATTTTATGATTGTATTTTCTAGTTCTATGTAGAATGATGATGGTATTTTGATGGGGATTCCGTTAAATTTGTAGATTCCTCTTGGCAGTGTGGTCGTTTTCACAATGCTGATTCTAGTCATCCAAGAGCATGAGCTGTTTCCATTTGTTTGTGTCATTGATGATTTATTTCAGCAGTGTTTTGTAGTTTTCCTTATAGAGATCTTTCACCTCTTTTGTTAAGTATATATATTCCTAAGTATTTTATTTTTCTTGCAGCTATTGTAAAAGTAGTTGAGTTATTGATTTGATTCTCAGCTTTGTCACTGTTGCTATATGACATTGCTACTGATTTATGTACAGTGATTTTGTATTCTGATACTTTACTGAATTCATTTATCAGATCTAGAAGCTTTTCGGATGAGTCTTTAGGGTTTTCTATGTGTACCATCATATGATTGGCAAACAGCAACAGTTTGAATTTCCCTTTACTGATTCAGATGCCCTGTTTGTTCTTTCTCTTGTCTGATTGCTCTAGCTAATACTTCCAGTACTATGTTGAATAGAAGTAGTGAAAGTGGGCATCCTTGGCTTCTTTCAGTTTTTGGGGGGAGTGCTATCATCCATTTAGTATAATGTTGAGTGTGGGTTTGTCATAGATGGCTTTTATTGCCTTAAAGTATGTCCCTTGTATGCCGATTTTGCTAAGAGTTTTAATCATAAAGGGATGCTGGATTTTGTCAAATGCTTTTTGTACGCTATTGAGATGATCATATAATTTTTGTTATTAATTCTGCTCATGTGGTGTATCACATGTATTGACTTGCATATGTTAAATAATCCCTGCATCCCTGTTATGAAACCCACTTGATCATGGTGGATAATCTTTTTGGTATGCTGCTGAATTTACTTAGCTATTTTTTTTGTTGAGGATTCTTGCTTCTCTGTTCATCAGTACTATTAGTCTGTAGTTTTCTTTTTTTAATGTCCTTTCCTGGTTTTTGTATTAGGGTGATACTGGATTCATAGAATGATTTATGAGAGATTCCCCCTTACTCTATCTTTTGGAAGAGTTTCAGTAGCATTGGTACCAGTTCATCTTTGGATGTCTGATATAATTCAGCTATGAATTCCTTTGGTCCTGGACTTTGTTGTTGACATTTTTTTTTCCTTTTCCTTTTCTTTTTTTTTTTTTTTTTCTTTTTTTTACTGTTTTTATCTTGTTACTTGTTATTGGTCTGTTCAGAGTTTTTATTTCTTCTGATTTAATCTTGGAGGGTTGTATAGTTTCAGGAATTTATCCATCTCTTCTAGGTTTTCTAGTTCGTATAAATAAGGTGCTTATAATAGCTTTAAATTATCCTTTGTATTTATGTGGTATTGATGATAATAACTTCCATTTTGTTTTTAATTGATTTTATTTGGATCTTCTCTCTTCTTTACTCGGTTAATCTCTCTATTTGTCTATCTATTTTGTTTATCTCTTCAAATAACCAGCTTTTGGCACCACTTACCTTTTGTATTTTTTTGTTTCAATTTCATTAATTCTGCTCTGAGATATGTTAATTTTCTTCTGCTGGGTATCTGTTTGGTTTCCTCTTGCTTCTCTGTTTCCTTGAGGTTTGAGCTTAGATTTTCTATTTGTTTGCTTTCAGATTTTTTGATGTAGACATTTAATGCTATGAACTTTCCTCTTAGCACTGCTTTTGCTGTATCCCAGAGGTTTTTTTTAGGTTGTGTCACTATTATCTTTTAGTTCAAATAATCTTTAAATTTTCCATCTGCTCCTGATTGTTGACCCAAAGATCAATCAGGAGCAGATACTTAATTTCCATGTATTTGTATAATTTTGTGGGTTCCTTTTGGAATTAATTGCTAATTTTATTCCACTGTGGTCTGAGAGAGTACTTGGTATAATTTCAGTGTTTTAAAATGTATTGAGACTTGTTTTGTGGTCTATCATATGGTCTATCTTGGAGAATGTTCCAAGTGCTGATAAAAACAATGTATATTCTGCAGTTTGGGGGTAGAATGTTCTGTAAATGTCTGTTAAGGCCATTGGTTCCAGTGTATAGTGTAGATCCATTGCTTCTTTTTTTTTCTTTTCTTTTTTTTTTTTTTGAGATGGAGTCTCACTCTGTTGCCCAGTCTAGAGTGCAGTGGTGCAATCTTGGCTCACTACAAGCTCTGTCTCCCAAGTTCACACCATTCTCCTGCCTCAACCTCCTGAGTAGCTGGGACTACAGGTGCCCACCACCATGCCCAGCTAATTTTGTTTTTGTATTTTTAGTAGAGACAGGGTTTCACCATGTTAGCCAGGATGGTCTCGATCTCCTGACTTCATGATCCACCTGCCTGAGCCTCCCAAAGTGCTGGGATTACAGGAGTGAGCCATCGTACCTGGCTGTGTAGATCTATTGTTTCTTTGTTGACTTTCTGTCTTGATGACCTGTGTAGTGCTGTCAGTGGAGTATTGAAGTCCCCCACTATTACTGTGTTGACTTCTATCTCATTTCTCAGTTCCAGTAGCAATTGTTTTAGAAATTTGGGATCCCCAGTGTTAGGTGCATATATATTTAGGATTGTGATATTTTCCTTTTGGGAAAATCTTGTTATCATTATATAATGTCTCTCTTTGTCTCCTCTAACTGTTGTTTCTTTAAAGTCTGTTTTGTCTGATATAAGAATAGTTACTTTTGCTTACTTTTTTCAATTTTCATAGAAAATATTTTTCTATCCCTTTACATTAAGTTTATATGAGTCCTTATGTGTTAGGTGAGTCTCTTGAAGACAACAAATATTTGGTTGGTAGATTTTTATCCATTCTGCTATTCTGTATTTTTTAAGTGGAGCATTTACACCATTTACATTCAATGCTAGTATTAAGATGTCAGATACTATTCCATTCATCATGTTAGCTGTTGCCTGAATACTTTGGTTTTTTTGGTTGTTTTTTTGTTTTTGTTTTTGTTTTCTTAATTGTGTTATAGTTTTATAGGCCCTATAAGACTTATGGTTTAAAGAGGTTCTATTTTGGTGTATTCCAAGTTTTGTTTCAAGATTTAGGATTCCTTTTAGTAGTTCTTGTGGTGCTGACTTGGTAGTGGCAAATTCAACATTTGTTTGTCTGAAAAAGATTTCATCTATCCTTCATTTATGAAGCTTAGCATTGCTGTATACAAAATTATTGGCTGATAATTACTTTGTTTAAGGAGGCTAAATATAGAACTGCAATTCCCTCTGGCTTATAAGGTGTCGGCTGAAAAATCTGCTATTAATCTTATAGATTTTTCTTTATAAGTTACCTGATGCTTTCACCTCCCAGCTCTTAAGATTATTTTCTTTGTCTTGACTTTAGATAAACTGATGACTATGTACCTAGGTGATTTTTTTTTTTTTGTAATTAACTTCCCAGGTATTCTTTGAGCTTGTTTTATTTGGATGTTAGATCTCTATCAATCCAGAGACAATTTCCTTGATTATTTCCTCAAATACATTTTCCAAACTTTCAGATTTCTCTTTTTTCTAGGAACACCAATTATTCTTATATTTGTTCATTTTACATAATCCCAAATTTCTTGGTAGTTTTGTTCATTTCTTTTTATTCTTTGTTTCTTTGTATTTGTCAGATTGGGTTAATTAGAAAGCCTGTTTCTAGCTCTTATGTTTTCTCTTCTACTTGTTTGAGTCTATTGTTTAAACATTATAGTGTATTTTTTATTTCTTTAAGTATGTCTTTCATTTCCAGAAGTTGTGATTGTCTTTTCTTTATGATAACTATTTCTATGGAGACTTTTGCATCCATATCCTGTATTGTTTTTCCTTTTTAATTTCCTTAAGTTCGTTTTTACCTTTCTCTGATATCATCTTGAGTAGCTTAATAATTAACCCTCTGAACTCTTCATTTGGAAATTCAGAGATTTCTTCCTGGTTTGGATCCATTGCTGGAGAGCTAGTGTGATCTTTTGGTGGTTTTATAGAACCTTCTTTTGGCATACAACCAGAATTATTCATCTGGTTTCTTCTCAATTGGGTGGACTGTTTCAGTGGAAATATCTGGAACTCAAGAGCTGCTGTTATTTTGTCCCATGGAGTGATCCCTTGATGTGGTTCTCTTCTTCTTCCCCTACGGATGGGGATTCCTGAAAGCTAGACTACAGTGATTGTTATTACCCTTCTGGGTCTTATCACCCAGCATGGCTACCAGGCTCTGGGCTGTTGCTGGGGAATGTCTGCAACTAGTCCTGTTATGTGATCTGTCTTCAAGTCTCCCAGATGTGGATACCAGTACCTGCTCCAGTGGAGATGTCCAGGGAGTTAAGTGGACTTTGTTAGAGTCCTTGATTGTAGTAGTTTTGTTGAGTGTAATAGTTTTCTTGAATGCTTCTTATGCTAGCAGTGAAATTGTCACATGGACAGACTCAGGACCTCTGGTTAGTCAAAATGTTGCAGGCAGTGGAATTAGCTATTGTTTTCTCATTCTTTGGATACGGTATGTTTTGTTATGAGTTTCTGTAATGGCTTGAGTTGGTTGGCCTCCAGTCCAGAGGTAGTACTTTCAAGAGATCACCAGCTGCAATAGTAGAAGATGGATGTAAGCTTGCCTTATGTTACCCGGGATAAGTATTCAGGTTTCTCAGGCGAAAGGAATGGCCATAGAGCTCCCAAGAGTTTATGTCTTTTGGCTAGGGCTACCAGGGCCGGTAAAGAAAAACCATCAGGTCGGGGCAGGGTTAGGCAGGTCTGAGCTCAGACACTCCTTAGGCAGGGCTTGCTGTGCCCACTGTGGAGGATGGGTTTGGTCCTCAGGTCAATGGGGTTATGTTCCAAGGGGGATTATGGCTGCCTCTGATGTGTCATACAGGTCACCATGGAAGTGGGAGAAAGCAAGGAGTGACAAACCTCACCCAGCTCCCACGCAGCCAACAATCCAGTCTCACTCCTGCTGTATTCTGCCAACTACCTTGAGTTTATATCCAGGCAATCTGCACAAAAGGCTGAGATCTTGCTCCAGGCTACAAGCTACTCCACTAAGAAAGCAAGCAGGCGCTCAGACCTCACTCCTGACTGCAGCTTCTGTGCTCATATCTGCACTTGCCATTCATCCCCCTGGATTCTGCTCAGGAAAATTCATGCTCAATCAAAATATTACAATTTCAGCTAGAAGCTTCCTTTACCCTGTGTGTTCTCCCCAGTTCTGCTAGGTACCTTCCCCTAGAACCCCTTTGAGATAAACTCAGGGATGGTTTCCCTTGGTTCAAGCTGGGTACTGGGAGTGCCTACAGTAAATCCACTTCAGCTCCAGGTAAGATTAAATTCCTCTGCTATGATCTGAATTTTCAGGTTCCCCAGTAGGGATATGCGTTCAGAGGCAGACTTTTCCCCCTCTCGCACTTTGGGAACTCAGTTTTTCAACTGTCTCACAAACAGAGTTTGCAGTAGCAAGCCATTTCTTTTGAAGAGTCTGGGAATTATTTTGGTATTCTTGGTATGTTCCTGTGGTGGTTCTTGGAGCAAAAGCTCATGATGTGAGTCTCCACACGCTGTTCTGCCCATCCAAGTGGGAGCTGCATTTTAGTCCTGTCTCCTGTCCATTATTTACCCCTCGAGTGGTAAGAAATATTTTTCTGTTAAGGGCTAAATAGCAAATAATTTTAGTTCTATTGAAAAAATATGCATTGGTCACAACTACTGGAGTTTTCTCCTTGCAGCAAGAAAGCAACCACAGACAATACATAAATGAGTAACAAAGACTCTGTTCCAATAAAACTATTTCCAAAATAGGCAGAGGCTGGGGTTGGCCCATGGACCTTAGTGTGCTGACCTCTGAAGTACAGAATCAAACTAAAGAGGAAAAGTCCTGAGGATGTAATACTGGGCAATTTTACCAAAATAAAAAACCTATATGTGCATATCAATAGAAAATTCTTTTATAAGTGAAGTTGATACATAGAGGAAAATAGTATATATGATGATTATATTCTTATGAATTCCACTAAATGTTTATAGAAATTATTGTAGAATATAGGATTACAGGTTTTATCTTTTCTTTGTCTTTTTCCGGCAATTCAAAGGTTTATGGATTTGTTTTTCTGTGAGATTTTATCAGTTTTTAAATCAATATGCTTTTCTCTTTAAAAATATATAACATTTATTAATTTTGCCTAAATTGAATGCCAAATACTAGAATTCATAACTTATGTAGGTTCTAGTTGCTATATATCAAATATTTTTCTTCTTTCATATCTGTTAGAATTATAAAATAATATATACATTTACATCCATAAGCATTTACTAAATACATCAGTGAGTCAATTATGCAGTCAATGGATTAGTCTAGCCAGAATGATATTTCTGCTATGTGCAGAGGCTCACACATGTAATCCTAGCACTTTGGGAGATCAAGACAGGAGGACAGCTTTAGCCCAGGGGTTTGAGACCAGCCTGGGCAATATGGCAAGACCCCTTCTCTACAAAATAGTTTAAAAATTAGCCAACAGTGGTAGCGCACACCTGTGGTTCCATCTACTGAGGAGACTGAGGTGGGAGAATCTTGAGCTCAAGAAGTCAAGTCTGCAGTGAGCCGTGTTCATGCCATTGCACTCCAGCCTGAGCAATAGAGTGAGATATAAATAGTAACATGCAAAATATATACCAACTGAAATGCTTTATAATTAATTCTTGCTATAAGATGATCTTTTCTCTTTCTCAGTAAGACTGTTTTTATTTTTTAAATTATCATCCCAATTTTCACCAATCTTTGCCCCCTTTGATGAGTCATTGCATGGAGACTTGTCTAAGGTTTTGAAATAGAATCTTACTAGTAGTCTTTGGAGGAAATGTAAAGCTTATACACTATGTTCTATGTTACACAGCTCTCTTCTCTGAGCCACAACTCTTATTTTTTATATCTTTCTTTAGGAAGCAGAAAAGGACATTTACTATAATCTTTATTTTCACTTACAGAATAAGAGTTGCATAAGCAAGAAAGGATATTTACTATAATCTTTGTTTTCACTTACAGAATAAGAATTGTGTATGTGCATAACATATGCAAAGTTAATCCTGAAATACTTTAAATGGAGTCCTTTATATAATGGCCTTTCATATAATTGTAGTTATTTTGATATGTTTATCTATGACTTCCCAGGTACTTCCCTTATTTTCTCTCTATCACAATGGTGATATTGTGAAGATAGAAATCAAAGTGATTTGCAGCTCTCACATGTGGAAAGTGAATGAATATTCATGTCAATTATTAAAATCAGCAATTTAAACAAATTTATTTCCATTCATTCAGTTTATTTAGCCATCTACTTTTTCATATTTGTCTAATAAATTATTATAGAAATAGTATCACATATAGTTTAATCTAATTATCAAATAATGTTAAACTTAACATTCATGGAAAATAAAATATATATCATATAATGACTCAGGACAATAGAAGTCCAATTCTGACTTACCTAAAGTAAAAGTATAGGCATTTCTAGTTGTCAGGCAATGTAACAATTCAGAGACACTGGGTTTTTCATCTGTGGGGCTTTTATCTTTTTGTTATTGTTATTGTTAGAGGTAGGGTCTTGCTCTGTCACCTAGGCTGGAGTGCTGTGGCACAATCATAGCTTACCGTAACCTTGAACTCCTGGGCTCAAGCAAACATCCCACCTCAGACTCCAAAAGTGTTGGGATTACAGGTATTAGCCACCAAGACCAATCTTTATGTGGATCTCAGAACACATCCAATGTGTTTTGAGAGCAATCCTTATCTTTTATCTTTAACATATGTTTTTAAATTTAAATGGTTGTTAGTGAGTCAGAGGTAGGAAGAGCATAACTAGTTTTAGTACACATTACTTCTGCTCACTTCCCATTGGGGAGGATTCAGTCATTTGGCCACAACTAACCACAAAGGAGGCTGGAAAATGAAGTCCAACTCTCCATGACGAAGGCAAAATGGGCTTGGTAAATAGCTAGATATTCTGAGAACACAGAATTTATCATACAATAGTGACTGTAATGTGAACACCTTTTAAGTAAAGACTTTATACAATTAATAATATTAGGATGCTAACTTTATAATCCATAATATTATGTTTATATATTCTAATTCACAAAATAGGTGCGAGTTACTAGTCAGAACATAGACTTTGACATCATGTGCCCTTCCTGTTGGTGCAAGAGATATGTTAAATACAATTTCAGAGCAAATTGAACTCAACGAACACTTTATTAAAATTATTTTATTTTTTTTTTGTTACTCTTTCTTAATCTAGATTTCTAACATTCTGTGTTCTGTTTGGTTTCATGGATGTTGCAATAATGGCCTGAGTTTTAACAAAATAATTTGTTTTGTTAGATAAAAGTGAACATTTAACGACACCAATCCATTAATATATTTCTATTTTTTAATTAACCAATATTGCTCCTTTTGTTCAAAGAATTGCTACCAATTAAGCTGATTATGGAGAAGTGTCATGGGCCTTTAGTCAGAAAGGCAGCTGAAATCTGGAGTGTTTATTATAATACACAGTTTCAACCTCAGGCTATTCAAGCCAACATAAAAATACAAATAAGTAAAAAGGAACTGATACTATTATCTAAAGCAACATTAACTTTGGTATTGATGAGATGTCAGGGAGAAGAGACACAGTCCAAGAAACTTGGATAATACTATTTTATTGTTTGATTCTCTATTGGATGTGTTCTGAGATCCACATAGGGATTGTTCTGTCAATTTTCAAGCAATTTCCATTATTGCAATGATTGAAGAACCTCACTTTGGTAAAAGATACACAGTGATCTTGTGTGTCTCAGTGCAATCTAATAATTACACAAAATACTGTTTACATCTCTGTCAAAATTAGTTTTACTGATACCTTTCCCACATATCCTGAACAAAATGTTTCCTCAAACTCCAAAGGGAAAATAAGATTTCCACCCAATTGCACTTTGTGTTTTTTTCTCAATTATACATGGATAAATTGGACTAGGAAGAGAACAGAGAGAAGAAAAACGTGTGTCTTTGTGTAAGTAGTTACTCCTCGTGGTGTCTTGTAAGTCAGTTGATTTGTCAATAGTTACTGAATGTCTTCTCTGAATCAGAACAGCATTAACCTTAGCAAAGCTCTTGGTCTCAAAGAACTTATACAGTATTCTAATGAAGAAAATTATCAATAAATACATAAAGTTCAGACATCATTAAGTATCTAAAAGAAAATAAAGTAGCACAAAGTAGGACTGTGTGAGGAGGTAGGATCTAAGCAGATATCTGGAGACTGAGGCTCTACTTCTGAGACAACACTCTCCACAATCAACAAGAAACTGATTTTACTTTTGGTTATTCTCTAGAAAAGAAAGAATGACTTAGAAATAAACATCAACTAAATTAAAGTAGCTAACACGTGTCTGAGAGACATGTAGAAAATAAGAATGTGTATGTTAACCATCTAAATAGGAAAATACATTTTTTTTAATAGTCATTAGGACGCCTTTCTGCTTTTGAGAAATAAATGATGGCATAACCACCTCCCTGTCCTGTCACCTCCACCCACAGTACACACTCTAGCAGTTTCCTTCCACCACACCATTTTCCTCCACATCTTATTTCCTCATGGCCTTGCCATTGCTACCTCCTCACCATTATTTCTTTATCTCTTTCTAAGCTCTCCTAGTTCTTTCCACATAGATTTCCCTTTTCAGCACCTCTTGTCTCCCCTACTTAATGGTAAACTTTCACTAAAAGATCAGTTCTCGGAGGAAAGTAGCAGGAGTGCCATTAGAGGTTTGTGTGTGTGTGTGTGTCTGTGTGTGTATGTATCTGTTTGTTGTTATTGTCTTCCTTTTTCTTTATGAAGACATAGAAATTCTCCTAAGCCCTTGACTCTCAGTCTCTCTGGCCCTCAAACAGGGCTTGGTGTTTTCTTTTGGTTTTTTTTGAGACGGAGTCTCGCTACTCGCCCAGGCTGGAGTGCAGTGGCCGGATCTCAGCTCACTGCAAGCTCCGCCTCCCGTGTTTACGCCAATTTCCTGCCTCAGCCTCCCGAGTAGTTGGGACTACAGACGCCGGCCACCTCGCCCGGCTAGTTTTTTTGTATTTTTTTAGTAGAGACGGGGTTTCACTGTGTTAGCCAGGATGGTCTCGATCTCCTGACCTCGTGATCCACCCGTCTCGGCCTCCCAAAGTGCTGGGACTACAGGCATGAGCCACCGCGCCCGGCCCAGGGCTTGGTTTTTAAAACACACACACACACACACACACACACACACGCACACATACAGAGAGAGAGACACCAAACAACAATAACAAAACACACACAAAAAAGAGAGAGAGAGGAGATTTTGGTGCATAAAATGATAGTGATGCAGGGCAGTTGCAAAATGGGGATAGAAGAGGGGGGTTGGGAGCCCTATCTGTGATCTGTGATCTCAGTATAAATATCCCCGGTCCAAGGGGTCAAGTGTACGTGATTTTTCAGGACAAATTATCTGATAATGTGTCAGAGATAGGAATTCCAGGTGAGGGTGATGATAAACATCTTTCTCCCTCTTTACAAAGCTTGAAATCCAACTGAAAGTTATATATCATACTCCTAATCAGGACATCATGACATACTGCCTCCCTGGAGAGGATGTGCTGGGCAAACACAAGGATGCTATTTGTAAAGCAAATTTTCAAAGCCAGCTCAAGAAATGGAAAATACTCACTCTAACTCGTCAGGTGCCTGTGATAATGTCCATGTTACAGACAGTGAAAATGAAGCTCTCTGGGATAAAATATGTTTTTCAGTTATTTGAGTCCATGAACTAGAATTCCAAATCCACACCCTGTGAATAAAAATCTCACCTTTCTGTACAGCAATGTAATTGTTGAGTCTAACTGTCCTAGTTTTAAATCTTAACTTCATTACTTATTGGTTATTTACTGTATGCAAGAAACTCAATCCTTCAACACCTGAATTTTCTTGCTTTTGTAAATTGAGGATGATAGAGCTTACCTTAAACTTTAAAACCTAGTTGTGAGCATTGTGAGAGGTTGATGATAGAAAACACATGTGAACTCCTTGACACATATAAAAAGAGTACAAAATATTTATTATTCTTACTTTTTTAATGTAAATTATATGTCTACGTTAGATAGCATCTTAATGAAAATAAATACCAATTGAAAGTTGCTAAGTTTATTATCAGAATGTAGGTAAACTCAGGAATATGAACTTATTTTATAAATATATGAAATGGCCCTTATGATTTACACACAAATCAAGTTTTTCAGTTACTTTTTGCCATGTGACTGAGTAAACTGAAAAAACCATCACGTATGATAGCTCATGGATCCGTGGTTAGTTGGATGGGCTGGAGTTCAGGTTGTTTTCTGCTGGGCTCACTCAGGCAAGGTTTGGGGCTCTGCTGTAGGTTGGGTTTGACCAGGAAAACTTCATAGGGTATCTTGGCTCTATTTGGGTTTCATCCTCTTCTGAAACCACCTGGCCAGTGTGAACACATCCTTTTCACGGCAGTGACAGGAGTGCAAGAGAGCATATCAAAGAGTATAGCTACGTTGTCAAATCTCTGCTTGCATCACATCTGCTAATGTCATATTAGCCAGAGCATGTCACAAAGACAAATGGACTTAAGGCTGACGGAGATATTTTCTGTTTCTTAAAAGGGGAAGCTTAAAAAAGCAGTTAAAAGGGTATGAACACAAGGGAAATTGAATAATCTATAGCAAGTAAACACTCTCTTGAGAAGAAAATTGTAAAAATTTCTATTTGTGTTTAAGGATGGATTGATTCCCTTCTTCTTGGTAGAAGATAAATTTAGTGTATTGTTGAATATGTGCTGTGTGATCTTGGGCAAATTATCCCTCGTGATCCACCCACCTCGGCCTCCCAAAGTGCTGGGATTACAGGCGTGAGCCATCGCGCCCGGCCTAAACTTTTATGTGATTTGGTAAAATGAAATAATAAGAACCATGGCATGGAGTTTCTTTAAAAGTTAAAGAAGATAATCTATAAAACATGCTTAAAACAGTTCTGGCATATAGTAAGAAATCAATAAATGCTTATTATTAGTTGGACTTGGTCAACGAAAATTAATAATTTTGCATGAAATTTTCCAGAAAACATGGATAATCTGACTCCAGCCTCTCAATTTTTGGAGTCCTGGACTATTAGAACTTCTAATTTGTTAAGATGTTTCCTACACCAAGATCCACAGGTTCATTCGTTTACATATGTAGTAATGTTCTGGGGGAAAATGTCAGAGGATATTATTGTAATGCAATTGCAATAATTTGGAACTGTAAACACAGAGTATACCCGTCCTTGAATAAGACTGAGAAATTTGGGAAAATTTCTCTCAAAGTAGTACTCTGGTCTAGGTAGAATGCTTCATTAATACCTGTTGTTAAAAATATTTAATAAAGCCTAAGATCATGGGGATTTTTAACTACCACAGATGAGTGTTACACTGTGAATAAGACTTGTTTCCTCATCCTTTAAGACTGTAAAACATGACTACAAGACCAACAGGAGACTCAGGATAACAGTAGGGATAGTATTAGAGTTGATATCAGCAGGTACGTGGGAGCCTGTGTTTTGCCTTTGGGCATTTAGAAGCAGGACTCACCTTTCTTAATTGAGTAAGCCTCCACATTTCTGGAGCAATTAATGGGGAGAGATGCCATTTTTATCCCATATAAGTGTCTATGTGTTTCAGAAAATTTGTTGAAAAGGTTATCATTTCTCATTGAACTTTCTGGCATCTTTAAAAACACACACGCATGCCCTGGTATCACACTGTGTTAATTTGTTTTATTGTAAGTCTTAAAATTGGGTAGTGTAAATCCTATAACTTTTTAATTATTGTTTTGATTATTTTGATAATGTGCATTCCAGTATACATTTTAGAATGAGCTTATTGAACTCTGCAGACAACCTGATGGAAATTTGAGTGACACTTGGCTAAATTTGCCAATTAATTCAAGGAAAATCAATAACTTATAAAATTAAGTCCTTTCAGTGCATGAACATGATATATCTAGGCAAATATTAAGGTGTTCAACCTTCTTTCTATGACGCTCTGATGTTTTCAGTGTAGAGATCTGGCACAGATGTTGTTAAATCTGTGAATATTTTATATATTTTCATGCCATTGTAAATTGAATCATTTTTATTTCCAAGTATATTTTAACAACTTTGAAATGCAACTGACTGTGTGTTTTACAACCTGCTAAATACTTATTTCAAATAGCTTTTTTGTAGATTCCTTATAATTGTGTATGAACGGAATCCAAAGGGCTCAAATAATAATAGCTTTAACTTTTTTTTCAAATTGGTATATTTCATTTATTTAGGTATTTTTAATTTTTTGAAATGGGTAAGACCTCTATTATAATGCAATACAGAAGCAGTGAAAATACCCATTCCTGTCTTGGGCCAAATATTGGGAGTGTGATGGGAGCATGATGTTATCTTTAGTTTTTTTTTATAGGTGTCTTTATCCATTGAGAAAGTTCCCTTCTTATTGCAATTTGCTGAAAGTTTCCATTTAATTTATCATAAATAGGTGTAAAAGTTTCAAAATGAATCACCTGAAATTATCGCTTGATATTTCTCCTTTTCCTATTAGTATGGTAAATTAACATTGATTAATCGATTGATTTTAAATAAAAAGAAAACTGCATTCCATAGATAAACTCCTTATCTTATAACACATCATTCACTTTATAATTGATGGGCTCTAACAACTATCCTATTGCTATTAATACTTTTGGACATCAATGTTTATGAGGGATATTGACTGATAGATTTACTTTTTTTATAAGATAGTCCTTGAAGGTGGGAGGGGAAAAAAGACACTGATATTGGTATTAGGGACTTATTGTCCTCATAAAATGAGTTGAGAATGGCCCCACCTTCTGTATTTCCTGAGCAATTCTGTGGAGAGTTAGTGTTATTTTTTCCATAAATATAACAGAATAAATCAGTGGATTTGTGAGGCTGGTGTTGTGTTTGTGGAAAGATTTTAAATTTTTATAATTTTTTTCAATACAGATACAACTAATCAAACTTTTATTTTATTTTTGTAATATTTTTGGTAATATTTGTGTTTTACAGGGTCTGACAATTTTATCTATGTTGTTGAATTGACTGACATAGAGTTTTGCATAATATTTCCTTATTATTGTATTGATATCTTTACAATTTCTGTTTATTTCTGTTATTGAAAATTCCATTCCATTTTCTTATTACTTTCATTTTCTCTCTTAGGAGTCAGTTATCTATTGAATGTTTCTACTTTGAACATCATCTGCCTTAATCACTATGTAATTTCAAGATTTTACCTTTTAAAAATTGTTTTATTTTTAAATATTATGAATATTTAATAGTAAATTTATGAGGTACATGTGATATTTTGATACAGGCATACAATTTTTTAATAGTTGTTACTATGACAATACCTGGTACGTTTGTCTCTTTATTTGTCCTGTTTAAGATTCATAGTGACTGTTGAAAAATATAGTTAAAGAATTTTCGTAAATTCTGAATCTGCCTTACCTATTAGGTATTAAAATGTGACTTGTGTCCTATTGCCTGAGTCCTATTTCTCTGACTCCAATTGAATGTCCTCCATTAATCTTATCTCTTTCTCCTTTGTCTGAATTCTTGTTCCTCTTTGACCACTCTTGATTTTTTTTCCTAACCTATGTACCAGTTCCTCATTTGTATCTCAACCTGTGTCTTACATGTTATTAAACCATTATTAAGTTCTTGATTTTATGTTTTTATTATAGAATTATCTTATTATGTTGGAAATTTTTTCTAATTCCTTATCAGAAATTTTGGCCCAAATTGTCTAGATCACCATTGCCAAATTTAGAAGGCCAAAATAATTTTATACTAGTAATAATTCATATTTTATAACTATACTTTCTAGCTACATAAATTATTCAGCTGACTTCTCACTCTTACTTAAGGCTCATTTATATCTCAGTGACTATAATTTAAACTCATAAATAGACAGTAGAAGAGAAAATGTTGAGGAAAAGACCTGTTAATCCAGTTTATTTTTTATAAGTTTAATAAACAGTGCAATCTAGTTTATATATCAATTTCTTATGTAGTGGATAATTGTGGGAGAGTCTTCTTGGTTTCAACCAGCTGGAGACCTAAACAACAACAAAAAATAACTGTTTTCCTCCTTACAGTTCTAATAAGACATTATTCTATAGCGAATATTTTAAGAAAATGTCTATCCTCTGACCAGCCGGGTAGTCTTCCTAAGAAATACTTCATCCTGTATAGCTTGGCAAACATCATTAGGTAAATCTTCATCAATAGAGGTAAATTTTACATTTTTGAGAGAGGTTACTTAATAACTTTATTATTTAATTAATATGCAGCGATCTGTTCAATTTTTCTTTTACATATTACATGACCAAAATTATTGTTGATAAAGTCCCATATAAATTATGTGGATGAGCCACTCTCTGTACATCCAGAAATAATGCTGTATACTAATTATTTGAATGAGGAATTGACTTTCCCGGATAAATGGAATTATAATCACAAGGGAAAAAAGGTATTAGGCCTAAAAACAAAAATCAGAAGAGACCCATTAAGATAAGTCAAATTCATTTATTAACTTAGCAATTTATTTTGAAACTTCTAAGCATTAGGGACTAATAAGCCAAAAGGGGAAAACAAAAAGATGAAATCCAGACTCTGGGAACAAAGTAATATTTGGAGGTTGTGCAGGAGCACTAGCTTTCAATCATTTTATTTTCAGGACTGCTTTGCACTAAAAGATGGTTTGAATTGTCACCCTCATTAATATATTTACATTAATTCAGCTTCCAGCTTAATTAAAATTTCAGTAAAAGTTAATAACATTATAAATATAATCATATGTTAAAATAAAAGATGCACTTCTACCTTTTCATGAATTAAATTGGGAGAGAGAGCAACAGACATGTTGCATTACAAAATTGGTAAGCTGAAAAGTTAGAATACAGATGGAGAGCCCTTATAATTTAACAAGATAAAAAATAAGAAAAATGTAAAATTTTGTCTTCAAGTACAGAAAATAATACTTAGTGAAAACATAACTTAGAAGCAGAAATATAAAGCAATAAGCACTAATGGTGGTTTTTGCACTAAAGGAGTAAGTTGACTGTCAACAATGCTAATGCAATCTAAAGTGAAATAATATAAAGATACACATAGTGAAGACAATATGATTCTATTATCTTGATTAGAATCACCAGAAGAATAGTTTTTAATTTTGAAATTCTTATTTTAAGAAATCCATAAATGAGTCATACTGTTTCCATAGGATTTTGATTTGGATGACAAGAAGACTAGAAAATGAATCATATCATATAAGGAATTTTATGAAGAAGTGTGCATTTTTGCCTGAATAAGACGTAAGTATTTGAAGGTCTCCTATGCAGAACAGGGGTTTGGGCTTATTATAATGAAGAAGATACTGACAAGGTTGTCTTAAAATGGAATGATTTTTTTCTGCCCCTAAAGTTCAAGAAGAAGCTGAAGGAACTTTAGAAATAATTTTAAAGAGGAGATTCAACTATCTGATGAGATACTGAAATAGAAAACTAGGTAAAAACTAGGTAACCTTAAAGCTTCCTTCTAATCAAGACACTCTCTAACTTTATGAAAACTATCTAGTAAATTCACTGTTGTCTTCATAAACTCTATTCTTATTTCTCATATGCTAAGGGATGTCTGCATTTATCATACGGTTTATATTTTGCATAGTATTTATATAACTTTTTATATCTTTATAAATGGATAATTTATGGCTCAGATTTTTGGTTATAGTCTAAATGAATCTCATCTTAATGACTTTATATTAGAATCAACATTTTTTTTTTTCAAAACTGGTCTTCTGAAACTTCTCCAAACTAACAACCACCCTTAGTTTAGAGGGAGTGGAGACCCCACTGTAAATTTCAACTTGTGTTTGTTTCACAGACCCCACAAACAAATTTTCACTAATCTGGTGGTTTAAAACAACAGAAATATTTGGGAGGCAGAAGTGGGAGGATCACTTGAGGCCAAGAGTTTGAGTCCAGCCTGGCCAATATGGTGAAACCCTGTGTCTATCAAAAATAAAAAATAATAATAAAAAAATAGCTAGGTGTGGAGATTGAGAATCAGGAGGTTGAGGCAAGAATCACTTGAACCCAGAAAGTGGAGGTTGAAGTGAGCTGAGATGGCACCACTGCACTCCAGCAAATCTATCCAAACAAACAAACAAAAACAGAAGTTTATTCCCTCACATTACTAGAGACTAGAAGCTAGCAGTCTGAATTCAAGGTGTCAGCAGGGTCATACTCCCTCAGAAAACTCTAGGGCAATATCACTACTTGCCTCTTCTGTCTTCTGGTGGTCCCAGGTGTGTCTCTGCTTGTGGCAGCATAATCCCAATCTCTATTTCTGTCTTCACATTGCCTTCCTCTCCCTATACAGTTTCTTTGTGTACTCTTCTGTCTCTTATAAGGGATACTCATTAGATTTATGGCCCACCCTAAACCACGACAACTTTATCTCAATCCTTACCTTAAGTGCACCTATAAAGGCCCTATTTCCAAATACAGTCATATTCTGAGGTTCTAGGTGAAGATGAATTTTGAGAAGCACTATTCAATCCACTGCTCTACTAAGACAGGAAATGAAACACTTATGCTTTGCATTTCAACAGGGGCTTGCATTTTACATCCGTCCTCTTATGTGATTAGTATTAAGTATCTTTACTAAAGAAACAATATAAGACTTGTAATTCACTTTCGTGAAGCAGCAGCGGAGAGTTTGCACTATTTAAACATGGTCATGTTTCTTCCATTGATTTTTTTGCAATAACATGATGAGATTAATTTCAGAAAATATTTTTTAAAATTTATCAAAACAATTCTCATGTATGTGATTGAAAGGTAAACCATATAATGCATTAAAAGTGAAGAATCTTTGTAACTCACTAAATTGTTCTTATGTAAGAAATGTTTCTACAGTCTGTTAATAGAACGCTGATTTTCCATCCTGGATGATCCAATTTTGGCTTATCGATCCCAGAAGCTAAAAAATATATTGAATTTCAGACAAAGTGCATAGATAGAAGACATCAGATTAGTTATAGAAAGAAGGTGCTTTCAGCAAATTATAAATCAAATTAAGATTTGTCTTTAACACTGCTATGGGTATATATTACAAGCACCTTAATTTATTTTTACCTTAGGAAGAAAATGTTGATCTAATCATCAGTTAATTTGCTGAAGCCACATGTGACATGTACAGATAATCATTGGTGACTATTATTCTATTTTTATCCTTAATTATTTATCACTAATTTATAGAACACTAAGTAATTGCATTTTACAGCTGTATTCTTTCAGAAATTCTTCAACTAGTGAAAACTTTACTCTCTGATTATGTATGCATCCAAAATGTCTGGGGATTTTTAAACTGTAGTCTTCCGTTATGCTCCTTGAATAGAGAATGTTCTAATAGTCTCAATAATAATAAATATCTCAAAAAGTTAATTTAGGAAATATACAAATAACAGAAGCTGTATCTAAGCTGGGGATCAAATAGTAAACCAGAAACTGAAATAAAGTCACGTTAAATATGCATTCAGAATAAATGGACACCAGAGGTCCAGTTTTGTGCTAATTGTCATCCTTTTGAAGAATAAATGGACTCTGAGGTGGTGGGTTTGGTCTATGTTGAGGGAGGGTGCTCATGAGGGTGTCCACTCTGATCATTACCTGGAGAACAACCAATGAAGTCTTCTAAATATGGTGTGATTTATATATTTCGCCCTCATCCTACCCCCTGCAAAGGATCATTCTTTTTAAGCTTGAATCTTTTAGCCCATGTTGGGATATATATTGGTCTATATGCTACCTTCTTTTTCTTAAGTTTCAAAGGTAGAAGGCAAAGGATGAGGGTGTTGTTTTATTTTCTATGGTTTTACACATGATAATTTAAGAGAATGCTAGTTGATATTGTGATTCTTTTGCTGCACTCTTACAACCAAGTCTTGCAGTAAAATCAGGACCAAATAAATTTTGACCTTTTAGGAAATCAGTGATATGTGGGATATTTTAGAAACAGAATATTAACTGCTAGTGAGAAAGCCTAGGGATTGCAAATTTAGTTCTTGATTTATGTAGTCGAAGCTTAAATAAGACTAAAAATTATTTTATTTCTGCTTTTTAATTTCTCTCTCTATCTATTGAGAAATGAAAAATGGCAGCACATTAACAGCCTTTTAATTACTGTCTGATGCCCTGATGAAGCATGATAATTTAAAAACTCTTGCTTAACATCAGCTTGTAGACTAAGATCATTAAATATTGTGTCACAACATCGGAGTACTATTATTTTATGCTCCTGGCTTATCACATTAAAGCTTTTTCTTAATGAGCACCTAATAACCTCCAGGCTGCCCTGCCCTTCTTCTGAAACTAATGAGAGGAGAGCCAGTTAGAATATTAATAGGACTAGCCCCAACATACAACACAATTTTGAAATGTTTATTTCTGCTGAATATCTGAGCTGGAAGTACTGGGTGACAGTTGCTCCTCAGAATAGATCTACAGACACCTGCAAGGATCACCTCTATCCAGGGCATTTGTGCCTATATTTTTCTTGACAAATCATAGTTGTGTACATTGATGGAGTATTTTAATATATGTATACAACGTGACATGATTAAATCAAGCCAATTAACATATCCAGTACCTCACTTACCTATCATTTTTTATGGTGAAATACTTGAGAAGTGTACTTAATATGTCACTCCCCCTTCCACTGAGTGTGAGGCACAGGAGATTGCCCTGTAGCCCAACCTTTTGACCATGTCTTGTGCATCTGTATTGTTTACATAACTGAAATAAAATAAACATTTTTCTTCAGTAAAGCAGAGTTTATAGACATAAATTGTTGATGAATAAAATAGCTTGAGGTTGTTAATGTTTTGGAAAGAATGACAATTTCATGCAGATGCATTGAGAAAAAAGTTAAACATTATTGATTCTTAACTAATCTTCAGGTTTGTGATATGCATGAAATTATTAAGTAGTTTGAAGTATAACAAAAATACATTATTTTGTTAATGACAGGTCTTTAGAAAAACAGCTAGAGCATTAACTGATGTCAAATACAAAATAAAAGAATCCACAAAAAAAATCAGGTTGAACTTTGCAAATTGTCTAACACAGCACACAAGTGCAGCAGAACTTTTAGCTTTTAATGGGTGAAAAATTAACAGATTACCTGGAAAGAAGATGGTTTGCTAAGATAATTCTCACACTATCACTATAGTGAAGAACTCAGCATTTTGTTTAAATTTTTGAAGGGATTTCAAATTGATTACGTTAAATAAAAATCTCAAAAACATATTAGCTTTTACTGTATTTTTTTTCTCTTAGATAAAAATCTATATGGAATTTTCTATGTCACTTAGGCATACAAAGAAGATTATACAAATGATGAGGGGTTTCCAAACTAATCCTTTATAAAAAGCAAATGATTACTCCCTCTTTTCCTGTAATGCTGTTTTTATCCTTGCCCAGTCTTCATACATCAGTGTATATGCTGATTTCTTATTGTGCACCAATTTTTAAGAGTAAATATCCTCTCACAGCTCAATTCCAATGCAAAGGTTTACAACATGGAGTTCTACTGAGTATAGATTTTTAAAATCCTACAGAAACATGTAGATACTCAATCAAATGGCTATAAAAGCATTGTTTTTTCCAATATTCTGCTCTTCCGTTGTTGAATCAGTTTACTAATTCAAAGCTTTACATGACCCTTTTAAATGCGGATTATAATCAAAGTTCTTAGATGTATAATTCTAAGTACATGTAGGATAAATTAGAACATTATATAAAATAAAGCATAAGAGAGGTAAAAACAACTAACGCAGAAAAACAGAAAAAGACAGTGGGGTCCATGGATAATTATCTAACAACTATCAATACAATGCTATTGTTACATAAATGAAATAAGATATGTCCTAGGTTTTACTACATATATTTAAAGCTCAAAGGTGCTGAAAGCACAGCATTGAATAGATTATGAATAGGACATTTTTTTTTTTTTTTTTTTTCCCAATGTAAGAGGTGAAAAAAAGTAGAATGTGATCTTATTTTATCTCAGCTGGGAATGGGTGCATCATGTGACACAAATATTTTGCCACCCTGTCCTCAAATGATCACAAAAATGTGTGAGCATTTATTTTGAAATAACTTGAGTATACTTAATAAAACCTGAGATCTATCTTATTTCACATAGAAAAGAATATTGGGAAGATTATAATGAAGAGGAAATGCTTGAAAATCTTCGCAATAACCTAAAATCACAATTGTGTACAAGTATAGTTTCATAAGAATATTTGCACTGTTTAAATACTATGGAGTTATTAGCCTTGCCTTTTATATTACGTGAAGTATGAATAGATCAAGTACTCTAGAAGTACTTATGGTATCATTATGTATTGATTACAATAAAATGATAAAGATTTAGTATTCTTTTTCTATAGATGTTTTATTGTTGTTATTGTTGTTTAACTTTAAGACGTATGATAAAAAATTTTAGAGATGGGTTCCTCCACTGGTTAAAGTAATATTTGAGTCTATTTTTAAAAATTAAGAAACATGATGTATTCCTGACAACTGACACATTCAAATATTTAGAGTTGATAAATTTATCAAGGTAGGGCACTTGTTTTTCCCTTCAGGCTATAGCACATAATGCAATATTTTCTCATTTAGATATTATTTTTCAGTTTACTCTCAATTTACAAAATCTACTCAAACTCATGATTTATTCTGAGTTTGGCTCTGTTGGCTTTTGTACTAAAGGGTGTTATACAGCATAAGTAATAGTGACACTAAAAAGAAAGGCCATATCACATTTTGAAACATGTGAACCAGCCAGCACTAGCCAAGAAGGACTTAATATTCTCCTGCCCCTGAGTAAAATAACCATAAATTTATTTGGCTTTTGGCCTCAGAAGAATGCCGTCTGGTATGTTTTTTAAAAATTTGCACTATTTGTTAATTCATAAATGCAGTCACTTTTCTATCTTTTCCATAGCTTCAGCATATACTAGGGATGTTATGTTAGCAGTTTCTTCAGTAGCCTCATAAATAGATCAACAAATTTTTTCCACCTTTTTCTTGATGTATGGCATTGTTGATTCATTAACATTAAACTTATGGCCAACAGCACTATAAGTCATATCCAAAGGAAGCTTCTGTAGCATATGTTATTTTCTCTTTAAAGCACATTGCAGTCTTCTTGTGCTTAGGAACACTAGGCAGTGTGTCAGCACTGTATTAGACTGGGTAGTTTATAAAGAAAAGAGGTATAATTGACTCACAGTTTTGGATGGCTGGGGAGGCCTAAAGAAACTTACAATCGTGGTGGAAGGAGAAGCAAACACGTCCTTCTTCACATGATGGCGGGAAGGAGAAGTGCCTAGCAAAAAGGGGAAAGCCCTTTATAAAGCATCAGATCTCATGAGACTCACTCACTGTCATGAGAACAGCATGGGAAAAACCACCTCCATGATTCAATTACCTCCACCTGGTTCTGCCCTTGATATGTGAGGATTATTACAGTTAAAGGTGAGACTTGTGTGGGGACACACAGCCAAACCATATCAAGCACTATGTTTGGGGGCCATTTTTTTCACAAAATCAAACAAAACAAACAAAACAAACACACACACACACACACACACAAAAACCTAAAAGGCTGAATAGATTTCAAATAAGACTTTTTTTCCCCCCCCCCCAATATAATAGCTAAAAACAAAACAAAACAAAACAAAACAAACAAAAAAAACAACAGTAAGGTAGCGTGTGGTCTTAATCTATCTTGGCTGGGAAAGTGTGCATCATGTGACTCAAATACTTTACCACCCTGCCTGCAAATGATCACAAAAGCCCATGAGCATTTATTTTGAAGTAACAAATTATAGCAAGCAGGTGAATTCTCGAATACTTAATCTGCAAACATGAGGATCTACTGTATTTTGACTAGAATAGAAACCAAGGGCAAAGAATAATGCTTAAATGTAACAAGTTTATTTGATCTCTATAATCAATGATATAAATTAACATCTTTTAAAAATATTGCTTTGTATATTACAGGACTGGTTTTCTTGTAATTTTTAAATTAATGCAAATATTGTTTAAATCAAACAATCTAGCATTTAAGATATTTTTATATACAATTATAGTCCCATATTAACATTAAGGTTAATAACAGCAAGAAAAAAATACTATTATATTCTTTTCAATTTTTTACAAACAATAAATTACATTTCAGTTTACATTTCTGAGGGTGTTGACAAAGCTATACAATTGAGTGAACAGAATCACAATCAAAATATGGAAGACTTCCAGAGAAAATTTCTTCATGCCACTTTTTAGTCAGCTACCTCCTCCACAGCCCCATCACCATCGATCTGTTTTCTTCCTATGTATTTGCCTTTTCTAGAATGACAAAAAAATGAATTCACATGGCTCACTGCCTTTTCAGTCGGACTCCCTTCATTTAGCAATTTTCATTTGGGATCCATATATGATCCAACACTTATCAATGTGTCATACTTTTAAATTGATAGGCAGAATTCCATTGTGTGGATGCACCTCAGTTTGTAATCCATCACCCAAGAGAAAGGCATTTTGAATTATTTATAGTTTTGGGCAATCACAAGTAAAGCTTCTATAAATATTCACATACATGTTTTAGCATAAACATAAGCTTTCATTTCACTTAGTTCGATACCTAGAAGTGAGACTGCTGGATATTTTAGTAAATGTATATTTAACATTGTAAGAAACTGCCAAATCTTTTTTTTTTAACATAGCTGTACCATTTTGCATTCCCACAATCAATGTATGAGAGTTTCATTTGCCTTTCCTAATTGCAAACATATGGTCTTTTTAGTTCATTGTTACTGTTGTGGTGATGATTTGTTTGTTTGTTTTGAACGTTAACCATTTTATTAAGTATATAATGATATCTTATTGCCAGATTATGTTGTTTCTTCCATAACGACTAATGATGTTGGGGATATTTTCATATGTTCAACTCTATTACCTTTCTTTATTGAATTGTTTGTTTTTTATTGAGTTTTGGGAGTTCTTTATATATACAAGCCCTTTATTAGAGAAGTGATTGCACAGTATTTCTCAGTTTATATGGTCTTTCTAATCATTTAACAGTACATTTCAAGTGCAGAGATTCTTACCTTGGCTGTTGCTTTTATGGTACGTGTTTCTGGTGACATATCTAAGGAATATTTGTCATATTAAAGATCACAAATATATTTTCTTCTGTGTTCTTCTAGTAGTTTATAATTTTAGTATTCAAATTTAAGTTCATGTCCTTTTGTGAGTTAATTTTTATATGATGCAAGGTATGGATCAAGATTCTTTATTTTACTGTTTGTCAATGTCAAAAACTTTCAACACCATTGTTAAAAATGTTATCTATTATTATTTAAATGTACTTAAAATGAATAAATCATAAAGAATGAGCCTATTTCTGAACACACTACTCTGTTCTAGTCATCTGTGTATATATCTGTAATCTTACACTGTCTTGATGATTGTAACTTTACAGAAAATCTTGAAAGTAGGTAGTGTGATACCTCTAATCTTGTACTTTATCAAACTTGTTTTGGATATTCTTATTTGTTTTCATTTCCATGTAAATTTAAGACTCAATTTGTTAATTTCAGTAAAGTTCTAGTAGAATTTTAACTATAAATTTGAATCAATACATTTATTGAATCAATACAATTATTTACCATTGACATCTTAAAATATTATGCATTCTGAGACATAAACAATTTTCCATTTTATTTACATAATTTCCCATTTATTTAGTTCTTCTTTGATTAGTTTCAGCAGTGTTTTGTAGTTTTCAACATACAGGTACTAAAAATATTGCATTAGTTTTATACCTACATTTTTCATGCTTTCTGTTACCTTTGAAAATTTGTACTTTAAATTTTAATTTCAATTACTCATTGCTATAATACATTATACATGCATATATGCATGTGTTTGTGTGTGTATATGTATATATGTATACATATACACACACACATATATGTATGTACATATATACATATATATGTTTATACATATATACACACACAAACACAGATATATAGTATGTATGTGTAATAAATATATTTTCATGTTTATATGTTCATGTTTAATATTGTATTATGTATTTTTGGGGTTTTTGGTTTTATGTCACAGCATAGCTTTATAGATACATACACATACATATATAATATGTGTGTATAATGTATTGTACATATGTCTATAATATATGTATTATGTATTTCATATATATACACATATACAGAATGTATATATATACACACACATATACAGGATGTGTGTGTGTGTGTGTGTATATATGTGTGTGTGTTGACCTCATATTCTGCAATGTTGGTAAACTTATTTGATCTAGAAGGTATTTACAAATAGATTGGTTAATTCTTTGTAAATATTTATGTCACTTTTGCATATAAACAAATTATATATGTTCACATTTTATGCATTTCCTATCTTTTTCTTGACTAATTTCACTGGCTAAGATCTTCAGGACAATAATGACATATGATAAATTTACTTTCTTTGTGCTCTTAGAAGAAAATCTTTCTTTATTAAGTGTATTTTTATCTGCAGGCATTTTTAGTCTACCTTAAAAGGCTTAAGAAATTGTATTTTCTTTTCAGTTTGCTTAGATTTTTTTATCATAAATGTTGAATTTTATCAAATCATTTTATGCACCTATTGTGGTGATCATATGGTTTTTATTTTTTTGTTTGTAGATACAGTGAGTTTTATTAATTAATTCTTGATCACTGAAGCAGTTTTTTATTGCCAGGGTAAACTTATTTTCTATGATCTACTTTTAAATCTTGTTGCACTAAATTTGAATTTTTCATGTCTATGTTCTTGAGAAATATTAACATGCAGATTATAATTTTTATAATAATTTGTTTATGGAGTCATAATAATGCTAGCCTCTTAAAATGAATCTGAAAGCATTCCCTTCGCTTCTATATTCTGGAAGAAATTCTGCACATTTGTAACTACTTCTTTCTTAAATGTTGGGTAGAATTCACCAGTAAAATTGTTGGGACTTGACATTTTCCTCTTTTCCTCGTTTGGAAGTTTTTAATTATAAAAATAATTATTTAATAGATATAATACATCTTAAATTATGTATTTCTTTTAGATTGGCCCTGATATTTATGTTTTTTAAAGGACTCATTTATTTCATCGAAGTTGTTAAATTTATGGGCAAAGAACTTCTCATGGCATTTCCTATTTTCCAATAAATTCTGTGGGCTCTATTGTAATATCCATTTTTTTTTTTTTTTTTTTGGAATTCGTATTTGAAATTTCTTTCTGTTCTCTTTCTTTGTCATCCTGCAGGAAGTTTAATGATTATATTCATCATATTAGCTTCCTATTGACGCCTTAAAAATTACACAATTGAGCAGTTGAAAACATCACATTTATTTTCTCATGACTCTGATGATCAGAAGTCTAAATTGGCTTAGCTTGGATTGCTTTCTCTGTTCTGGGTTTCACAGGGCTAAACTCAAGGTGTCAACCAGCTGAGCTCTTATCAGGAGGCTCTGAGAAAAATCCCCATTCAAGCATGTTCAGATTGTTGGCAGAATCCAGTTCTTTGTGGTTTTCGGACTAAGATCTCCATTCCCTTGTTGGCTAGCTCTCAACTGGGAGGTGACATTAGCTCCTTAAATGACTCTCTCTGATCATTGCATGTTGGCCCTTATTTCAGAGCCCCAATGGTGTGCTACATGTTTGAGTTCGCCTGATTTCTCCTGTTGCTGCATGTCTTTGACTGACTCTTTCAGCCTCATGTTTTATTTTAATTGGCTCAGGAATTAGACTGAGACCACCTGGATAATTCAAGATAGTCTCCTTATTTTATAGTTCCCTGATTATTAACCTTAATTATATCTGCAAAGTTCCTTCATAGCATTATATAGATTAGTGCCTGGTTGAATAACCAAAATAGAAACTTGAAGGAAGGAAGACATCTTAAGATTCTGTCTACTACACTGATCTTTAGGAAGATCAGATTTGGGTGTAATCCGCCTCTTCTTCATGATTTTTCTGTTCTCAACTTCATAATTATTTTCCCATATGC
The DNA here is from genome assembly GCF_008728515.1 of Papio anubis. NCBI lineage: Eukaryota > Metazoa > Chordata > Mammalia > Primates > Cercopithecidae > Papio > Papio anubis. Next base: position 170,494,234 of record NC_044976.1, read on the forward strand.
ACATCATTTTATCCCTACTATTGACCATGTGTTTTTACTACCTCTTTGTTTTAATTTGCTTTTTTTGCTCCTCTCTTTTTTTAGTTGCTTATTTCTTAAAGTGGCAACATAAATCATTAGTTTAATATATTTCTTCCTGCCTAATATCAGTATTTAATGTGATAAATCACTCTCTAAACACTGTTTGTTTGCATATAACAAGTATCAGTATATTTTCATTTTTGTTCAATTCAAAATATTTCTAATTTAACATACTTTCTTCTTTGCCCTTGGGGTTATTCAGATGTGTGTTCTTTAATTTTCGAAATATAGGCAAATTGCAGGTATATTTCTAATAATTCCTTCATGTTTAATACTGTTATGATACAATATTATATTATGTATCATTGGGGCTATTTTTGTTTTCTGTCACAGTATATGATCTATTGTTATGACTGTTATTTGTGTATTCTTTTGTTGGTTAAAGGTTTTATAAACAAACACCTAAGGTAGACTGTTAATGGTATTTAGGTCTTTTCTATTTTTCTGATTTCTTTCATTTATTCTATTAATAACTGAGATATGAATGTTGATATCTCAAACTGTAAATGTGGATTTGCATTGTCGGGATTTTAATTGCTATCTTTCTTTAGTTTGTTCCTTGAAAAGTATATCTGCTTTATCACTAATGTTTCCCAGATTCTTACATTCTTATACACTTAGAATTTATGTGTTTATATATTAAATGATTTCCTGAAAATATTTTTTAATTTATGTATTGTGAGTGTGTGTGTGTGTGTGTCTATCTGTCTGTCTAAGGACAGTCAGCATAGTTTTTATTTTCTTTCTGTATCTGATTATCACAGTATATGTATATTCCAGGTCTGTTGCTATACCCTGTGGATGATAGCATGTAGTGCTTTATTTCTTTTTTAAAAATATGAGCCATGTGCTCTCTTGGGAAATTATTTTGGAAAATCTTTATATTTAGATTCTAATTTTAAGATCATTTCCAATATAGAGGAGGACCCAATGCTATGCCAGGCACTGGGGAACATTACCTACCTGGTATTTTATATTTAATTAAAAATTTGTATTTTTGAACATAGATCACATAAATTTGATCTGTAAATGCAGGCAAAGGTGAGTTTTGTGCTATAACTTATAATCTCCTTTGTGCTATAACTTTGTGCTACACAAAATACAAAAATACAAAAATTTGTATTTTTGAACACAGATCACATAAATTTGATCTGTAAATGCAGGCAAAGGTGAGCTTTGTGCTATAACTTTGTGCTATAACTTATAATCCTCCACCTTTGCTCACTGCCATGGTAAGCCTCACATCAGTTTTCTTGGTATAAGGGCTAGAAAAAATATATTTCTGTTTCCACCACACACCAAGGGTGTTTGCTTTTGGTGTTTCTGTTTTATTTGGAAGAGTCACCCACCTTGTAGCAGCACGGAACTTTATGTACGCTCCGATTTTCAACAAAGCCATGAAAACTAAAGTTCAAATTATAAGACTTAGAAAATACTGTCAAAATAAAAATATGTTTCTGTGAGTTCCTGTTTCACTGAGACTATAACTTGCTGCTTCCCTATTCTCTTTCAAGAACTTTTATATTTCTGAAGGCTCATTTTTTATGTTTTGACTTTTAGTTAGAGTTGATACATAAACAACCATGCTACTAGAAATGGGACTTCATTCCAAGGATTTTAATTGCTCATTATTCTTTAGTTTGTATACTGGCAACTTGCATCCAATAATATTTTCCAGATTCTTACTGTTTATTAAGGTGGTTTGCTTGAAGATACTTTCCCTAATTTCTTTGAATTCCTATGGTGTAACAGCCTACTATTTCTTATTATGATACTTTGTAGATTCTCAGCTTATTAGATACCATTTTACTATATTTTTATGTGGTGTTAAAATATTCTCTCATTCAAAGCTTTTAGATTTGTTTTCTTTAGAAAGGGTATAAGCAACGTACAACTTTTGAGTTCTTGCCTTTTTTATATTTAGCCTACTGCCAAACTTGAATTGAGAATATTACTGCATATAAATTCAGATTCAAAGTATTTCCCTCATTTTGATGAAAATCTTGCATCACAATTTTAATATGGTATTAAATATCATATGTTATTATACATTATAATATTTGTGAAATTATGTTTCAATGTTGTATAAGAGTCTGGTGCCAGTTACATATACATGTCAGTAGCCTTTGCTTACTTGAAGTAGGAGATTTCAGTTCCTTTTAGGTTTAGGAATCTTGTTATCCAGAGTGCAGCTATGGGTGAAAATTTTTCACTGTATATGAATCTGTAAGATCAATTTTCCAGCATCTACATAAATCAAATGAGGTAAATGTTGTATTAAGAATTCATGTTTCATGCTTTTCTCCCACCCCATATTTTTCATTCCTATCTTTTTGTTCTACTCCATAGAATTTTACCTCATAATTGTAAGGAGCTTGATTTGTCATTACTTTTCTAGCTCTTGAGTTAGAAGGTTTAGAATATTTTCAACCTATCTTTTGTCACCTTATGTGTATTCAAAGCTATAATTTTATTTTAACTTGTGGTTTAGCTATACTACAAAATTTGATATGTTGCAATTTTATTTTTATTTCACTCAGAGTATTTTCTAATTTACTTTTTTCCTACCCATGAGTTATCTAAAACTATTTTGCTTAATTTCTTTTTTATTTTTCTGATAACTTTTCTTTCCTATTTACTATAGTCTGTCTTATTCCAATTACTTATATTATGCTGTGGCTTGTTTTTGGACTCAGCTTATGACCTATTTTGGAAAAAATTTCCATGTGAACTTAAGAACAATGGGTATTTAGTAGCTGAGAAAATGTCATTAAAGTAAGTCGTGTTGTTCAGGTTAAGTTTTCTTTCTGTAAGATGGATAGAATATTAGATCACCTCAATTTTCTCAGAGGTTGTATTTCAGTTTTCAGGTCTTTTTTGTTTTAGTCTTGTTTCTATTCCTAGGGCATAGCTGTTACTCATATTGTGTGCCATGATGCCTTGTGTAGGTCACTTACTCTCATCTTTCTAGATTCTGAAATGAATGAAATGAAATTGATCATACTTTTCTGCCTTGCCTGGTTTTGAATTCAAAGCTTAAGAGATTCTGTTCAATTGAAACTGTACATGTATGAGTAAACCATGCAATTATGCAGAAATGCACCTGTCTCAAAATATCTGTTTTAATAGATACTTTTATATTTGAAATATATATATACACACACACACACACACAATATATACAATGTTTTCTGTAGGAAACAAATTTTCACTGTGATAATGCAAATGAACTTGCTTTTCCCAAGAATTTCATGATATAGATAAATAATAATTAGCAATTGTTTCTAATAAAATAATATATTAATCATAGAGTTTAACAACTTCTAAGAATTTGTAAAACAAGGGATTTCTTTTTTTTCGACTTTTCTTTTTATTAATATACTTTAAGTTCTAGGGTACATGTGCACAATGTGCAGGTATGTTACATATGTATACTTGTGCCATGTTGGTGTGCTGCACCCGTCAACTCGTCAGCACCCATCAACTCATCATTTACATCAGGTATAACTCCCAATGCCATCCCTCCCCCATTCCCCCTCCCCATAATAGGCCCCAGTGTGTGATGTTCCCCTTCTCGAGTCCAAGTGATCTCATTGTTCAATTTCCACTTACGAGTGAGAACATGTGGTGTTTGGTTTTCTGTTCTTGCGATAGTTTGCTGAGAATGATGGTTTCCAGCTGCATCCATGTCCCTACAAAGGACACAAACTCATCCCTTTTTATGGCTACATAGTATTCCATGGTGTATATGTGCCACATTTTCTTAATCCAGTCTGTCACTGATGGACATTTGGGTTGATTCCAAGTCTTTGCTATTGTGAATAGTGCCACAATAAACATACGTGTGCATGTGTCTTTATAGCAGCATGATTTATAGTCCTTTGGGTATATACCCAGTAATGGGATGGCTGGGTCATATGGTATTTCTAGTTCTAGATCCTTGAGGAATCGCCACACTGTTTTCCACAATATTTGAACTAGTTTACAATCCCACCAACAGTGTAAAAGTGTTCCTATTTCTCCACATCCTCTTCAGCACCTGTTGTTTCCTGACTTTTTAATGATTGCCATTCTAACTGGTGTGAGATGGTATCTCATTGTGGTTTTGATTTGCATTTCTCTGATGGCCAGTGATGATGAGCATTTTTTCATGTGTCTGTTGGCTGTATGAATATCTTCTTTTGAGAAATGTCTGTTCATATCCTTTGCCCACTTTTTGATGGGGTTGTTCGTTTTTTTTCTTGTAAATTTGTTTGAGTTCTTTGTAGTTATGGAGATTAGCCCTTTGTCAGATGAGTAGATTGCAAATATTTTCTCCCATTCTGTAGGTTGTCTGTTCACTCTGATGGTAGTTTCTTTTGCTGTGAGGAAGCTCTTTAGTTTAATTACATCCCATTTCCACACATCTACAGCCATATGATCTTTGACAAACCTGAGAAAAACAAGAAATGGGGAAAGGATTCCCTATTTAATAAACGGTGCTGGGAAAATTGACTAGCCATAAGTAGAAAGCTGAAACTGGATCATTTCCTTACTCCTTATACGAAAATTAATTCAAGATGAATTAGAAACTTAAATTTAGACCTAATAACATAAAAACCCTAGAAGAAAACCTAGGTAATACCATTCAGGACATAGGCATGGGCAAGGATTTCGTGTCTAAACCACCAAAAGCAACGGCAACAAAAACAAGGGATTTCAATAGGTGAGACTCACAGCTAACATACAGTGATCAGATGTAGACCTTGAGTAATTTTAATTGGCTTGTGTAATTTTAATCTGTAGCAACTTCAAGCCTGTGGAGGATATTTTCTTGTTGGAAAACTTTTTGTCTTGATACCAATGATACTCTTAAGTGGTCATCTTGCCTACTTTGTCATTTTTCCTTCTCTGTTTTTGCTTATTTATCTTCCCCTACCAAGCCATTTCTAGTTGGAATTACTCAAGATTGGATGTTAAGCGATCTGATCTGATCTGATCTCTTCTTATACTATAGTCTACCCATAAGCATTGTATCTCTTCACAAAAATGCAATCATCACCTATACTCAACAGTGTCATTACTTTTATCCCTAACTCCTGTTTTTCCACTGAGTACTACCCATTCATCTAACAGTCTAATTGAAATTTTACACATGTTCAAGGAAACTCAAATCTAACATATAAAAATTCCAAACTAATCACTTCCCTTCCTCTTCTCCTTAACTGTTACATTTCTTATTTGATTTCTTAGTAAGTGGCCCAATTCAATTCATTATTGCAAGCCAGAGAACTAGCAATAAACCATGGCATGTCCATCCCCTTCACCCACAATAGTTAATTTATCACTGAGTCCTCTCTGCTTTTCTTCCTCTACATTTATCAAATCTAACCTACTTCTTTCTCTCTCTGTCACCTAGTTCAAATTAACAGTTCCCATTGGTACATTTACAACATCCTTCTCAACGTTTTCATCTGCATTCACTCTGCCATTTGCTCTTGACACTGCAGGTCCAGTTATCTTTCTCCCTCCCCCCACCTCTAAAATCTGATTATATAAGCTTCTCCAAGGACTTCAAATACATTAAAAAAATTTAATCATTGTTAGGATAAAAACAAATCTTTATAACATGGTTTACAAATTCTCCATCTAATGTTAACTTTTTAATTGTATTGTACTTTTTATTTTTCCCTATTCCAGCCATTCTGAACTTTTTTCAGTCCTCTGCCATGGAAAACTGCTTATAGTTTTCACTCATACTGAAATACAATTACGTCCTTTTTTAATGTGGATTCCTTAGACACATTTAAGTTCAAAACTTTTATTATTATTATTATTATTATTATTAGACGGTGTCTGGCTCTGTCACTCAGGCTGGAGTGCAGTGGTGCAATCTTGGCTCACTGCAAGCTCCACCTCCTGGGTTCATGCCATTCTCCAGCCTCAGCCTGCTAAGTAGCTGGGACTACAGGCGTCCGCCACCACGCCCGGCTAATTTTTTTTTTATTTTTTATTTTTATTTTTTGTATTTTTTAGTGGAGACGGGGTTTCACCATGTTAGCCAGGACGGTCATGATTTCCTGACCGCATGATCCACCTGCCTCGGCCTTCCAAAGTGCTGGGATCACAGGCGTGAGGTACCGCGCTAGGCCTAAATTCAAAACCTTTTACATTAGAAAAGACTTTTTACTCACCCTGAAAAGATGAAATTACTGGTTTTATCTTCTCTTATAAAACATGATAAGTCTTCTATTTAGCATTTATGTCAGTTATAATTTTATGCATTTATTTTGAAATTACTTGAATCAACGTGTATCTTCCCCACCAGAGTATGGTGCTATAAATCATACCCATGTTTATTTCTTTGTCATATGCATTATATCTGCATAATGTCTGTTATTCAATGAGTACTGACAATCATTCATGCATTTATTATAAAATAACTTACTGAAGGTTTTTTAGAGTTCATATATGTTTGGGCTAAGGATATAATATTGAAGGGGAGCACCCATGATTATAGCTGCTGGTGATAAAACTAAACAAACAAAAATCCTTATCTTTTGAAAGCTTCAATAGTGGGATGACACAAAAAGTGAACACATGAATATTAAATATCTGTCCTATAAAGAAAAAATAAAGCATGATAGGGTATTGCTTCACTGCAATTCTATTTTAAGCAGGGTGATCAAAACAACACCTCTTGGAAAAGACGATGATTGAGAAGAGACCTAAGCAAAATAAGAAAGCAAGTCACGTGGGGATCTGAGAAAGGCAGCTTATGGTTGAAAAAAACAGGTGCGAAAATCCTGATGCTAGAGTTGCCAAATCAAATACAGGACACCCAGTTATATTTGAAATTCAGAAAAACAACATTTGTTTTAAGAGAAGAATGTCCCAAATATTTCATGGGGCATAATTAGACTAAAGAAGTTTTCATTGTTTTTCTGAAATTCAAATGTAACAGGGCATCCTGTTTTTTCTTTGCTCAATCTGGCAACTCCACACTGAGGCAAAGTGAGCTTTGTGCATTTAAAATATAGCACAGTGAGTCGGAGCCTTAGACGGATGTAAAAAAATGCAAGAGAGAAAACTGGAGAGAGTTACAGTGATCAGAACAGGCAGGGTCTTGAGGACAACTTTAAGGCCTAATTTTAGTCTAAGTGTGAAAGAAATTATTGAAACTTTTTTGATTTGGAGAGTAGCGTAATCCCATTATTGTTTTTAAAAGAATTATAATGACTGCTGAATGAATAAATAATGATGATGATTACATGGAGTGGTAATTAGAGAAGCTTTTTAGGAAAATAAAACATCCTGAGGGAATATATAATTAGAGAGGATTTTGAGAAAAGAGTTATAAGTTAGCAAAGCTTGTACTAAAGATTAACTTTGTTCTAATAATTAAGTTATAAGAAAAATAAATTTGTAGTAGAGGTCAGAGAGGATTATATCATAGAAACCAACTATTTACAAAGATAAAGTCAAAAATGTTAAGAAAACAATCACAGTATAGCAGTAATTTAAATTGTTGAAGGATGGATTAGGTAAATTTTAGCAAAGTATGGAAATTTCAAGTAAGGCTTGTCCAGCTCTACAGAAGACAATGCATTGGTAATAGGCACCATATTAGTTTCCTATGGCTGCCCTAACAAAGTAGCACAACATATGTTGGCATAAATAACAGAAATGTTTTGCCTCACCCTTCTGGGGGCTATAAGTCAAAGATTAAAATGTTGGCAAGGTTGGTTGCCTCTGAGGGATTCCGGTGGTTTGCTGGTAACCTTTGGCATTCTTTAGCTTGTAGAAGTTTCACCCAAATCTTTATCTTCACCTTTACATGCTGGTCACCTCGTGTCTTTATCTGTGTTCAAATTTCCCTCTTTTATGAGGTCATAAGTCATATTTGAGTAGGGCTCACCCTACTGCAGTTTGATCTTACATTAACTAAATGTATCTGGAACAAATGTGTTCCCAAATAAGGTCCCATTCTTGTGTATAGGGAATAGGATATCAATACGTGACTTGGGAAAGGGAGTAGAATTAACCCAGGACAGGTACTCACACAAAATAACTGGTAAGACATTTTATAGTTGACTACATTTTTAAATTTTATAACTGAAGTGTATACTACTATTTCTATCACATAACCTTTTTTTAACAACATACATACACAATTTTAATATTTTAAGCATTTTCACATAAAATTCCATGTGATCCACACATCACTACTATGTGGTGAATATTGTTTTCCAATTTTATACATAAGCTGAGACTTCGAATGAGAATTTCACCTAGTGAGTGACAGTCGTTATTTCACCCTTAAATTTCCAATGTCCAAAATCCATTTGAATCACTAAGCAAGCAGTTTATGGACAAAGAAGTAAAATCCAGGAAGCATAAAGTGCATGATGTCTTTCATTGGGATGGTATAAAAAATATAAGAGTTTGTTGTATCATCATATTTTAAAAAGTATATTTTCATAATCTTAATACTTTGATTTTAATAATAATATATTTGAAATTTTGAATGCCTGATTTTTTTCCTTGTCTAGTCATTTTATTTGCAGCAAGTAATGCTTATCGATGAACTCATTTCTACTTTTCCCATTTTAAGGCCAATCACCAGTTTCTTTCACTGCAGTCTTAAAATTTTATACTTCATTTCTATCCTAGCAGCTCTAGCATATAAGACTACTGAAGAAATCTGTCAAATATTCACACCTAGTGACAGGCAATGAACTAGTTGTCACCAAATCTTCCTGGTTTCAGGAGAAGCCCCAAAAAAGGAGAGAGAAAAGATTGATTTTCACTTTTGAAAACCCTTCTAAGTGAATCCTCTTACTGTTAATTCTATGGTTGAAACATAAGTTCAATCGGAAATCACCGAAAAACACCATCAGCTTAATTGACTATAGAACATTTCCATAAATCTGGCAAGTAATAAAGACTCAAATATGCCCGTTAGGCAGACCTTCCTTTTCAGATGTGTTCCCAGTGCACACAATCAACCTGAATATGACAGTTGCTTACATTTACTTGTCACCATGACACAGCTAAGAGAAAGAAGATGAATTATATTACTTATTGGGAGAAGAGTAGTGAATATTTTGGATAGTTAACTAAGCAGATTAGACAAATAAATAAATAAATAATGTATCTACTGGTTCTTGTGTCTTTTGAAGTAAAGGCTTAATGTAAATTTTCAGAATGATATTAAAAATGATCTTAACATTATTTATTGAATCTATTTTTATATGGATATGAATATTCTTCAAAATAATTTGTTTATTGTTTTTAAAACTTTAAAAATTTTAGTTCTAGAATATTTTTAAATGAAGGGAATTTATATCTATTAAGAAAACTTCAACTCACAATTATCTGGAAACAAATCTTAGACAAGTTTTGTAAGTTTAATATTTAAAACTGTAAACTTATAAAGAATAATATTTAAAAGTAAAATATATTATCCTAGTATGATACAGATGAGAAAAGATCAGCGTATAATAAAATTTTGCAAGGAAAACATCAAGAAATAAAGGGAAAAATGATAAAAGAAGACTTCTAGGTAGCATGACAATATATTTTGTTTTCTCAGTATTGTAATAATTTAAACCTGTTCTGGCAGTCCTTACTTGGATATTTGTATTTATATTACTGCTAGTGGAGTATTATTTATATTTCTAATAATTTTTGTAATAAAATAACCTAGGATAATTTGGGGAGACTGACATTTTGTACCTTTTATTTCCTCAATTGTCTCCCATAATCGTATTTAAAATGTATATATAGTTAATAGTATATATTCACAATAATATTTGACTAAATCTGACAGCGAATCATGTTTATCTTCTCTTGATCTTTTCCAGGCTTAATGTAATTAACATGTCCTTTTCAAGACAACATGCAGGAAAATAACATTTGCTAAAATAACATTTGTGAAAATATTGAAGTGTTCTTGGAATACAAGCAGCCAATTAGAGAGGATGCCTTCTGTTCTCAGAGGGTGGTGGGAGGTGTGTGTATGCTACTGTACCTATTAGCCTTTTGGTGGAACAATCAGTTGTGCCATAACCTGTGTTGTGTTCTGCAAAATCAATTAAGCATTAGGCCACCACGGCGGCTATATTTTTGGGAAATGACATTGTTTGACATTGAAATAAGGCATAAGCTTGAAATAGAGGATGAACAGCCTTGCCCTTGAGCACATTGAGCATAATGTGAACCCTATCGTGGCAGTAGTAGTACCATTTATTTTATGGTATATATTTAAAACTACTTATGTTGTTATTTGGTAACTCACTTTTCATTTTGCAATAAGTCACTGAGGCCATACAATTGTAAAACAACAACAAAAGCAGAAGAAATTACCTATTTAATAAAAAAAATAAGCACTGAACTTTCAAGTTTTAAGAAAGTTGATGAAGAATGGGAAATAGGAAAAATTGTAGGTTCTTTTGAATTATTAGGATTTGGAGAGGATTTTTGTGATAGTGCTTATTATGTTAAACTCAAATGACTCAAATCTATTAACAAAGCACCTGGATGGAATGTTAGTAATTTTAACACACTTTTTCAAAAGAGGATAATTTAACATGTGGGACTTACAGGGATGAAAACCTGCAATAATTATTTGAAATTTTCACAAGAGAGTTGTCTTTTCTTTCTTATTTTTTTTTTTTGAAAATTTGTATTAGCGTAGACATATGATTTTATACTTCGACTTATAATACAATACTAGCTTATTTACTTCATTACTCAAAGTGTTTCACTTTGGGCATTGAGAGCACTTTCAGTTATCCCCTGTGTCCTTTCAAGATTCCTCCATCATTGTGAGTTGTTTTGTTGTCTGTTTTTATTTTAAGACTTCCTTAATTTCTGGCACTACAAGATGTTCCAACCTCACCCTGCATATTTCTTGTAATCAAGTATTTCTTTAAGGTTTCCTGCTTTCTCTTCCTAGAGAATAGTATAAAAAACTAAGATCCAGGTACAAAGTGAGTACTGTTGCTACTAAAGTGTTGTATCTTCTAAACCTCTAAGTTGACAAGGCAAGGAAATATCTGAATATATATTAACCAGTGTATACATGTATGTATACATATTTTTATGTCTAACTGTCTGTATCTATAATGAGGTAGAAATAAGTTGACACTGAAATCCCCAACTCTAATCCATTACCCCATGGATTACTCTAGCCTTATCCCTTTGTTTTCGTGTAAATTCCCAAAAGTAGAAAACTTGGTTCACAATAGTAAACAAAATCTGGTGTGAATTTATTTAATACTTCATCTTTTATACAAGTATAGCAGTATTAGAAGTGGTAACCTATACCCCTGTGGGATACAACTTTGTCTACTAGAATGCAGTGCTTACATGCATTTGCTTTTGCTTCCAGTCTTAGACTCATCTTATGTCTAGTTACTCATGTCAGCACTCGATTCAGTAAGTTTGTTTCATTTATAACACAGTTGATTCTCTTCTCACAGCCTGCATTCCTTCCTGGGATCCCTTGACCTAAGTTTTTTTAAAAATTGTTGCATACATTAAAGTTTGCTCTTTTTGCTGTAAAGTTCTATGAGCTTTAACATACATATAATACTAATGTAACCACCATTACAATATCATACATTATATTTTTAGCACTATATAAATCCCCTGTGACTCATATAGTCAATCCTATCTCTACCTTCTGAACCCACAGCAAACACAGATCTTTTGTAGTGTCTGTATAGTTTTGCTTTTCCAGGCTTTCATTTGTGGGAATCATACAGTATCTTGCCCCTGCAGACAGTCTTCTTTCATGTAGTAAAGGGCAGGTAATATTCATTCATATCTTCCATGGCTCACTAACTCATTATTTATTATAACTGAATAATATTCCATTATATAGATGTACTAGTTTTTTTTTTTTAATCCATTCACCTATCAAATAACATCTTGATTGGTTTCAGTTTGGGGTATTTCTAAATAAAGTCACTGTAAACATTGTATAAAGGTTTTTGTGTGACCATAAGTTTCAAATCTATTGGGTAAATACTTAGAAGCATAATGGCTGGATTATATTTTAAGAATATTTTTTAGCTTTGTAGGAGACCATTAAACTTCTTCCTAAGTGCCTATACTCTTTTAAATTCCCACCAGCGATTAATGACAATTTCTGTTGCTCCATTTCCTTAGTAGCATTAGGTATTTCGAGTTGTATGAATTTTAGTCATTCTAATAGATATGTAATGGTATCATATTATTGTATTAATTTGGAATTATCTGGTGACAAATAATTGTGAGAATATATTTACATGTTTATTTGCTTTATGTGTAACTTTAATGAGGTGTCTGTTCTGATCTTTTGCCATTTTAACTTTGTGTTTTCTTATTGTATAATTTTAAAGGTTCTTGTATATTTTACAGACAAGATCTTTATTAATGTTTGGCCAATATGTTCCCACATATGTAGCTTATCTTTTATTCTTTCATTTCTGTTTTTCACAGAGAAGAATTTTTAATTAAAAAAAAATACAACTTGTCAATTTTTTTCTTTCATGTGTTGTGCTATTGGTGTTATATCAAGGACTTCATCACATACATTCTTTCCTATGTTTTCTCCCAGAAGTTTTAGGCTTTTCTGCATTACATTTAGATTTATGATCAATTTTGAGTTATTTTCTGCTGAAGGTATATGCTGTGTGTCTTGCCTCATTTTTTGGATATGGACATCTATTTGTTTCAGCATGACTTGTTGAATACACTATCCTTTCTCCATTGAATTGGCTGTGGATCTTTGTCACAGTTCATTTGATTATATTTGCATGAGTCTATGTCTGGTCTCCTTTATCTTAGTCCATTGATCTGTGTCCTCATTCTTTCCTCAATATTGTGCTGTCTTGATTATTATAACTTTGTGGTAAGTCTTGAAATGAGTTAGACTTCCAACTCTGCTCTTTTGCTTTAGTACTGTGTTAGGTGACCTTTCTATATAAATTTAGAATGAATTTGTTAATATCTACACCATAACTTTCTGGCGTTTTTTGGGATTGCCATGAATCTATAGAGTAAACTAAGAAGAATTAACAGATTAATAATATATATTCTAATTCACAAATGTTATTTATTCCCTTATTTCTTTGGTAAGAGTTTTGTAGTTTTTCTCATGTAGATCATATACACATTTTGTTAGACTTATATGTGAGTATTTCCCTTTTTTGTGATACCATAAATGACACCATGTTTTTAATTTTAAATTAAAATTAATTGGTTTTCTTTTTATTTTCTAATTGTTCATTGCTGGAATGTAGGAAACCAATTATTTTTTTTGTATTATCCTTCAATCCTGACACCTTGCTATAATTACTTATTAATCCCAGGAATTTTGTTGTTGTTGTTTCAAATCTTTGGGACTTTCTAATAATAATATTAGTTTCATAGAAATTGGACTTCAAGGAAAAGACAATTATCAGGGAGAGAGAAGGGCATCATATAATGTTGTAAATCACTATGGAGTTTGCATTAGTCTGTTTTCATACTGCTGACAAACACATACCCGAGACTGGGCAATTTACAACAGAAGAGGTTTATTGGACTTACAGTTCCACGTGTCTGGGAAGGCCTCATAATCATAGCAGAAGGCAAGGAGGAGCAAGTCACATTTTACATGGATGGCAGCAGGCAAAGAGAAAAAGAGAGCTTATACAGGGAAACTCCCATTTTTAAAACTATCAGATCTTGTGAGACTAATTCACTATCATGAGAACATTGCAGGAAAGACCTGCCCCAATAATTCAATTGCCTCCCATCAGGTTCCTCCCATGACATATGAAAATTGTAGGAGTTACAATTCAAGATGAGATTTGGGTGGGGACACAGCCAAACCATATCATTCTACCCCAGACCCTCCCAAATTTCATGTCCTCACATTTCAAAATCAACCATGCCTTCCCAGCAATCCCCAAAGTCTTAACTCATTTCAGCATTAAGTTAAAAGTCCACAGTCAAAAGTCACATCTGAGACAAGTCTCTTCTGCCTATAAGCCTGTAAAATCAAAAGCAAGTTAGTCACTTCCTAGATACAGGCATTGGGTAAATACAGCCATTCCAAATGGGAAAAGTTGGCCAAAACAAAGAGACTACAAGTGTCATGCAAATTCAAAATCCAGTGGGGCAGTCAAATCTTAAAGCTCCAAAATGATCTCTTTTGACTCCATACCTCACATCCAGGTCATGCTGATGCAAGAGGTGGCTTCCCATGGTCTTGGGCATCTCTGACCCTGTGGTTTTGTAGGGTACAGCCTCCCTCCTGGTTGCTTTCAGAGGCTGGCATTGAGTGTCTGTGGCATTTCCAGTTGCATGGTGCAAGCTGTAAGTGGATCTACCATTCTGGGATCTGGAGGATGGTGGCTCTCTTCTCACAGCTCCACTACGTGGTGCTCCAGTAGGGACTCTGAGTGGGAGCTCCAATCCCACATTTCTTTTCTGTATTGCCCTAGCAGAGGCTCTCCATAAGGGTCTTTCCTTGCAGCAAACTTCTGCCTGGGCATCCAAGCATTTCCATACATCTTCTGAAATCTAGCCGGAGGTTCCCAAATCCCAGTTCTTGACTTCTGTGCATTCACAGGCCCAACACCACATGGAAGCTGTCAAGGCTTGGGGCTTGCAGCCTCTGAAGCCATGGCCCAAGCTCTACATTCGCCCCTTTCAGTCATAGCTGGAGTGACTGGAATACCGGGCACTAGGTACCTGCTGCACACAGCACAGGGACCCTGGGCCTGGCCTAGGAAACCACTTTTTCCTCCTAGGCCTTGAGGCCTGTGATAAAAGGGGTTCCCTGAAGACCTCTGACATGCCCTGAAGACATTTTTACCATATTCTTGGGGATTAACATTTGGTTTCTCATGATTTAATCAAATTTCTTCAGCCTGCTGAATTACTCCTCAGAAAATTGGATTTCCTTTTCTATAGCACTGGCAGACTGCAAAGTTTCTGAACTTTTATGCTCTGCTTCCCTTGTAAAACTGAATGCCTTTAACAGCACCCAAGTCATCTCTTGAATGCTTTGCTGCTGCTGAGCAAGTTCTTCGGCCAGGCTCTGAAATTAAGGCAATAATCAATACCGTACCAACCAAAAAAGTCCAGGACCAGATGGATTCACAGCTGAACTCTACCAGAGATACAAGGAGGAGCTGGTACCATTCGTTCTGAAACTATTCCAATCAATAGAAAAAGAGGGAATCCTCCCTAACTCATTTTATGAGGCCAGCATCATCCTGGTACCAAAGTCTGGCAGAGACACAACAAAAAAAGAGAATTTTAGACCAATATCCCTGATGAACATCGATGCAAAAATCCTCAGTAAAATACTGGCAAACCAAATTCAGCAGCACATCAAAAAGCTTATCCACCATGGTGAAGTGGGCTTCATCCCTGGAACGTAAGGCTGGGTCAACATACGCAAATCCATAAATGTAATCTATCATATAAGCAGAACCAAAGACAAAAACTGCATGATTATCTCAATAGATGCAGAGAAGACCTCTGACAAAATTCAACAGCCCTTCATGCTAGAAACTCCCAATAAATTAGGTATTGATGGGATGTATCTCAAAATAATAAGAGCTATTTATGACAAACCCACAGCCAATATCATACTCAATGGGCAAAAATCAGAAGCATTCCCTTTGAAAACTGGCACAAGACATGGATGCCCTCTCTCACCACTCCTATTCAATGTAGTCTTGGAAATTCTGGCCAAGGCAATCAGGCAGGAAAAAGAAATAAAGGGTATTGAATTAGGAAAAGAGGAAGTCAAATTGTCCCTGTTTGCAGATGACACGGTTGTATATTTAGAAAATCCCATCATCTCAGCCCAAAATCTCCTTAAGCTGATAAGTAACTTCAGCAAAGTCTCAGCATACAAAATCAATGTGCAAAAATCACAAGCATTCTTATACACCAATAACAGACAAAGAGCCAAATCATGAGTGAACTCCCATTCACAATTTCTTTAAAGAGAATACAATTCCTAGAAATCCAACTTACAAGGGATGTGAAAGACCCCTTCAAGGAGAACTACAAACCACTGCTCAATGAAATAAGAGGATATAAACAAATGGAAGAACATTCCATGTTCATAGATAGGAAGAATCAATATCATGAAAATACTGCCCAAAGTAATTTCTAGATTCAATGTCATCCCCATTAAGCTACCAATGATTTTCTTCACAGAACTGGAAAAAACTGCTTTAAAGTTCATATGGAACCAAAAAATAGCCCACATTGCCAAGACAATCCTAAGTCAAAAGAAAGCTGGAGGCATCATGCTACCTGACTTCAAACTATACTACAAGGCTGCAGTAATGAAAATAGCATGGTACTGGTACCAAAACAGAGATATAGACCAATGGAACAGAACAGAGTCCTCATAAATAATACCACACATCTACAACCATCTGATCTTTCTCAAACGAGACAAAAACAATAAATAGGGAAAGGATTCCCTATTTAATAAATGCTGCTGGAAAACTGGCTAGTCATATGTAGAAACCTGAAACTGGATCCCTTCCTTACACCTTATACAAAAATTAATTCAAGATGGACTAAAGATTTAAATGTTAGACCAAAAACCATAAAAACCCTAGAAGAAAACCGAGGCAATACAATTCAGGACATAGGCATGGGCAAGGACTTCATGTCTAAAACTCTAGGTATTGTTACAGGTAGTTAGGCATGAGTGGGGCAGGAGAGTGCTCTCCCCCACCCACCAGGAATATCAGGTGATCATTTGACAATGACATTGCCTCTCTAAAAATGATAATTTGGCAGGCTGCACCAGAGAAAGACAATCTTCTAGTGATCCACAGTTAACATTAAAGTGTTAACCGAATGCAGGCACCAGGGAAAAGCAAAAAAGAGCTTCCAATAAAATCTCAAGTATGGGCAAATGAGCCCGGACACGCACATTATGAGTCTAAATGGTCAGGTATGACATTCTGGGAGTATTCCACCAGAAAAGAGAAGCAAGCCTCAGATGGGCATGCATACAACTTCCTAAAAACACTGCACATGCTCAGTTTTCAACGGTAAGAATGGCACTGCGTATGTGGGCAGCCCACCCTAAGGGAAGAATCATGGGAAAGGAGTGCAAGATACAGGAAGAAGGTCAGACTATAAAGTTCTAGGATCAAGGTTAAACATGGCACTTGACCTCGGTGCACATGTGGGTCTCTTCCAAGTGTACTTTCCTTTATTTCCTACTCTAAAGCTTTTAACAAATTTCCACTCCTGCTCTGAAACTTGCTTCAGTCTCTTGTTCTGCCTTACGCCCTCAGGAAAATTCTTTCTTCTGAGGAGGCAAGAATCGAGGTTGCTGCAGCCCTGTATGGATTCACCACTGGTAACTGGGTATCTTCCACCGGTAACAGTATTATCCTCTACTGTAGAACCCTAGAACTTGATCATCTTGCATAACTGAAAGTTTGAACCCTTTGATCAACA
The DNA here is from genome assembly GCF_008728515.1 of Papio anubis. Lineage (NCBI taxonomy): Eukaryota > Metazoa > Chordata > Mammalia > Primates > Cercopithecidae > Papio > Papio anubis. Next base: position 170,511,778 of record NC_044976.1, read on the forward strand.
ACTCTCCATTTTCCCCTCCTTCCAATCCCTGATAATCACCAGTCTATTATCTGGTTCTATATGTTTGACTATTTTTGAATCTATATATAAATGAGATCATGCCATAATTGTCCTTTTGTGTCTGGCTTAATTACTTACCATAAAATTCTCGAGGTACGTGCCTTTTGCTGCAAATGACAGTATTTCTGTCATTATTAAGGCTCAATAATATTTCATGGTATGTATATAGCTGAATTTCTTTATCCTATAGACATTTAGGATTTTACCACATCTTGATTACTGAGAATAATGCTTCAATGAACATGGAGTTAGAAATAGATCTTTGAGATCCCGATATTCAATTTCTTTGGACATATGCCCAGAATTGGAATTGTTGTATCAAATGATACTTTGTCTATTAATTTTTGGAGTGACTTCCTTTCTGTTTTCCATAGTATTTACATCCATTTATATCTTTACCAGCAATGCACAAGGATTCCCTTTCTTTCACATCCTTCCAACACTTATCTTTTGGTTTTAGTTGTAGTTTTTTAAATTTCAGGGGTTTTTTTTTGTTTTTTGTTTTAAAATATTAGCCATTTTAACAGGTATACAGGTATGAAGTGAGATCTAATTTGACTTTTGATTTGCATTTCCCTGATGATTAGTGATGTTAAGCACCTATTTATACACCTGCTGGCCATTTGTATATCCTCTTGGGAGAAATGTTTATTCAGGTTCTTTGCCCATATAAATAGTTGGATTATCTGGGGTTTTGTTTTGTTTTCTATTGAGTTGTATGAGTTCCTTAATATTTTTAATATTAACCCCTTATCAGATACACAATTTGCAAATTTGTCCTCCCATGGTGTAGGCTTACTTCGTATTTTGTTGATTGTTTCCTTTGATATGTGGAAAATTTTTAGTTTAATGTAAGTCAATTTGTCTGTATTTGTTGTTGTTGCCTGAGCTTTGGTGTTAGATGAAAGAAATTATTGCAAAATCCAAGAACTTTTTTTTATGTTCTCTTCTAATAGTTTTATGGCTTCAGATTTTATCTTTGTCTTCAAAGCATTTTTGAATTGATTTTTTTGTATGGTATGAGATAAAGGTTCGAATTTATTCTTTTGCTTGTGGATATCCAGTTTTGCCCAAGTCATTTATTAAAGAGACTATACTTTGCCAATTGTGCAATCTTGACCCATGGAAGACTAATTGCTCATATAAGCATGGGTTTACTTCTGAGACTTTGTTCTGTTACATTGGTGTCAATTTTTTTATTAGTTTCGTACTGTTTTGATTACTCTAGATTTGCAATGTATTTTGAAATCAGAGAGCATCATACCTCTAACTTTATTCCTTTTGCTCAAAATTGCTTTAGCTATTCAGAGTGTTTTGTAATTTCAAATGAATTTTAAGATAGTTCTATTACAGTAAAAAATGCCACTGCAATTTTGAAAGAGATGGCACTAATTCTGTAAATTCCTTCTGGTAATTTGGGCATTTAACAATATTAATTCTTTTAATCATTCATGAGCATGGAATATTTTTCCATTTATTTATGTCTGTGTTAATTATTTTCATTAATGTTGTATGGTTTTCAGTGTACCAATTCCTCACTTCCTTGGATACAGTTATTTGTAAGTTTTCTATTCTTTTTTTATACTATTGTAAATAAAATTCTTAATTTCCTGTTCAGAAGTATACAAAATTAGATGTGTACAAAATTAGATGTATATGAAACACAACTAAGTTTTAATGTTGATTTCTATCATGCAACTTTACTGAATATGTTTATTCATTTTAACAGGTTTTTTGTGGGCTCTGAAGTTTTCTACATTTAAGATGTCATCTGAAAACAGATTTAAATTCACTTACTCATTTCAAATTTGAATGCATTTGGATGTTTTTCCTGGCCTAATTACTCTGGTTAGGACTTCTAATAATATGTTAAATGGGAGTGCTGAGAGTGAGCGTCTTTGCCTTGTTCCATATCTCAGAGACAAAGTTTTTAGCTTTTCAATATTGAGTGTAATTGTTTTGTTTGTTTGTTTTTTGAGAGGGAGTCCCGTTCTGTCATCTCAGCTGGAGTGAAGTGGTTTGATCTTGGCTCACTGCAACCTCCATCTCCAGGGTTCAAGGGATTCTCCTGCCTCAGCCTCCTGAGTAGCTGAGACTACAGGTGTGTGCCACCATGCCTGGCTAATTTTTTGTATTTTTAGTGGAGGCGAGGTTTCACCATGTTAGCTAGGATTATCTCAATCTCTTGACCTTGTGATCCACCTGCCTCGGCCTCCCAAAGTTCTGGGATTACATGCATGAGCCACCGCACCCGCCAATTTTTAAAAAATGGTCTTTATTGTTTTGAGGTTAGTTCCTTCTATTTTATTGAGCATTCTTATTATGAAAGGGAATTAAATTTTATCAAATACTTTTTTTGTAGCTACTAAGAGGATCATGTAAGTTTTACTGTTCATTCTGTTAATGTAGTGTAACATATCAATTGATTTGGGTGATTGATTCAACCATCCTTTCATCCTAGGTATACACTCTACTTGTTTATTGTGTATGAAACTTGTAACATGATTTAAATTTGGTTTGCTAGTATTTTCTTGAGCATTTTTGTACCTATGTTTATCAGGGATACTAGCTTGAAGTTGTATTTCCTTTATCTTGCCTTAGTATTAAGGTGATGATGGCTTTATACAATGAGTTAGAAAGTGTTCAATTTTTTTTCCATTTTTTGAAAACATTTAAGTACCATTAGTATTGATTATTCTTTAAAGTTTTTTTTTTTTTTTTTTCCTTGAATTTACATGTGAAACTATCTAGTTCTAAGTTTTTCTCCTTGAGAAGTTTTAAATAACTGAGTAAACCTCTTTATTTGCTATTGGTCTTTTCAGGTTATTTCTTTTTACTTTTCACTTGGTAGATTTTATATTTTTTATGAATTTATCTAATTCTTCTAGTTTGTCCAATAATTGGGGGAATATCACTCATAATAGTCTATTATAATTTTTTAATTGTTGTGTCATCAGTTGAAATATTGCCTCTTTCATTTTTAAATTCATTTTATTTTTCTTTTTTTCTAATTTGTTTATTTATTAAAATACCAAATCTAAGTTTCAGACATTTTAAATTGTCTTTCTATTCTCTATTTCATGGATATCTGCTCTGATATTTATTATTTACTTCCTTCTGCTCAATTTGTGCTTAATTTGTTCTTCTTTTCCTAGTTTCTTGAGGCATAAAGTTAGGTTGTTTATTTGAGTTCTTTTTTTTAAATGCAGACGTTCATTGCTATAAACTCCTCTCTCAGTACTTCTTTGACTGTACTTGATAAATTTTGGTATGTTTTGTTTTTGTTTATCTTGAGATGGTTGCTGATTACCTTTGTGATTTCTTCTTTTGTCTAATCGTTGCTTGGTGGTGTATCATTTAACCCTTCTCACATTTATAAAGAAGTGCAGCGCACTGCCAGAAATAATTTAATTTTATATAAACACATTCCTTGAGGATGAAGCAAATATGATTAACTTTCATTGTAGAAATAAAATATAAATATTGTTCTAGGAGTTATTTCTAAACAGAACTAACATCAAAGTCATTTGAATCATCCAAATCATCTATTTCAGAAAAACTGGATTCATCGAATAATTCTTTGGCCAACAATGGTTCAAGAACGATGTTAACATCACACTTAAGAACGCTGTTTTCTAGGATTTGGCATTTTCACTAATTAAGAATTACTGTATTTTATAAATGAAAGTACCACTATTAAAAACAGAATGCCATAGACTGAGGTCTTCTTTTCCCATATGCTAGAGCAATGTGAAAATAATAATAAAAGTGAGATATTTTGTGGTAAAGTTATCTCTGGGTAAACTGCAGCCACAAGCGCTGCTGGTGAGTACTTTCAAGGAAAATGGGAAAGGGCTAATTTTCATGCTTTTGTGAATTTTCACATTTTCCTCTGGTTATTGATTTCTATTTTCATTCCATTGTGATTGGAAAAGATACTTGAAATGATTTCAATCTTCTTGAAACTTTTAAGACTTGTTTTGGGAACTACCTTATTTTTCATCCAGGATAATGTTCTGTGTGCACTTGAGAAAAATGCATATTTTATTACTGTTGGGTAAAATGTTTTGAATATGTCTGTAGGACCATTTGGTCTACAGTGTTTTCAAGTCTGTTGTTTTCTTATTGATTTTCTACTTCAATATCTTACTCTATAATTGAGAGTAGGGTATTGAAATCTCCTACTATTATGGTATTACAGTCTACCTCTCATTTCTGATTTGTCAATGTTTGCTTTAGATAATTAAGTGTTCTGATGTTGGGTGCATACATAATTGTAATTATTATACCTATTTTCTGAATTGACCCTTTTATGATTACATAATGACCTTATTTGTCTTTTGTGACAGTTTTTGACTTAAAGGCAATTTTTAAAGAATTTTTATTTTTATTTTTTGTAGGTATATAGTAGGTGTATTTGTTTGTCTGATATAAGTATAGCCACTTCTTCTCTCTTGTTTACCATTTATATGAAATGTCTTCTTCCAACCCTTCACTTTCAACCTATGTGCCTCCTTACATCTAAGGTGAGTTTTCTGTAGTCAGCATATAGTTGGTTATTACTTTTTTATCCATTCATCTATTCTATATCTTTGATTGCAGTATTTAATCAGTTTCTAATTAAAGTAATTATTGGTAGGTAAAGCCTTACTATTGCACTTTTGTTTATTATCTTCTATTCTGTAGTTCTGTTTTTTCCTCCTCTCTTGTTTTTCCTTATGTTTACTTTTTCAGTGATATGCTCTGTGCTTTTTTTTCTCTTCATCTTTTATTTGTCTATTATAGGTTTTGCTTCTTGTGGACAATATGAGATTGTATCAAAAATCTTAGATCAATAACAGTCTATATTAAGCTGAGAACAATTTAACTTAAATCACAAACAAAACTACATTTTTAGTTATTTGACACATATATTATGTTATTGATATCAGATTTTGCTCTTTATACACCACCATTAATGTATTACAATATTTATATTTGTCTATGTATTTGCCTTTGCCAGTGAGAGTTATACTTTTATATGCTTTTATGTAGCATATAGCATCTTTTTATTATAATTTGCAGAACTTGTTTTAGTATTTCCTAGAAAATAGGTTTAGTGGTGATGAACTCTCTCAGTTTTTACTTACCTGGGAAAGTGTTTTTCCTTTCATTTTAAAAAGACATATTTGGTGGTTATAGTATTCTTGGTGGCAGTTTTTTCTTTCCATGTTTTAAATATATCAACCCATTCTTTCTCTGTCCACATAGTTTCTGTGAGAGATCCTCTGACAGTTCTGTGAGAGTTCCCATGAATGTGATCACTACTATCTCTGCTTTCAAAATTCTCTCCATCTTTGTTTTGGTCAATGTAATTATAATGTGCCTTGATGTAGATATCTTTACATTTTACTGATTTGGGGTCTTTCAGATTCATAAATCTGAATGTTCATTTCTCTCTCAAGATGTGGGAAGTTTTCTGCATTATGTGTTTAAATAATATTTCTTCTGCTTTCTCTCTCTTCTCTTTTTAGACTCCCATAATGTATGCCTTGTTGCAATTGGTTGTGTCCCATAAGTGCCATAGGCTTTCTTCACTATTTTTCAGCCTTTTTTTTTCATTTTCCTCTCTAACAGTCTAAATTCAATTGATCTATCTTTGAATTCACTGATTCTTTCTTCTTTTGATCAAGTTTGCTGTTGAATCTATTGAATTTTTTGATTCAGTCCTTATATTCTTCATCTCCAGGATTCTGTTTGTTTCTTTTGTTTCTTTGTTTGTTTATTGAACTAATTTTGTCCTTATATTTTTTCTGAGGTTTGTTTATTTGCAAATCTGTGTTGTTTTATATTTCAATAAGCTTCTTTAAGATGAATTCTTTTTCAGAAAATACAAAGATATCCATTTCTTTAGGGCTGGTTACAGGAGTTTCATTAAGCTCTGTTTGTGGTGTCATATTTCCCTGGTTCTTCCTGACCTTTGTATCCTTCTGCCAGTGTCTACATATTTAAAGATGCAGTCATTTTTCCCTAGACTTTACCAAATTACTTTGGCGGGGAAATACCTCCATGGCAGTCAACCTGGTCATGGATTCTGGGAGGGTCTGCTGTTGCAACCTGTGTGTAGGTGGGACCTGCTGTTAGGACCTGTGTGCAGGTGAAGCCTACTACTGTTAGGGTTTATGGGAAGGTAGATTCTACCACCACATTCTTTACACTTGTTGTTGAGAGACCACACCACTTTTCTTTGTATTTAAGTTCCTCAAGGAATTGAGTCATGCCAATTTCACCAGTGCTCTGGGTGAGGCAATACAGAATGTGTCTCTTGGGAAGTGCCCTGGAATGCTGGGAAGCTCCAAGTCCATTTGTACTATACATTCCCCACAGGAGAAATTATGATCAAACAAATTCTTCTCAGTGATGAGCCATACTGACGTAAAAAGCAACGATACAAGAAAACTTCTCTTACTCTTTTTAATGTGGTTTTCTTTTAGTGTCTGTGCTCTGCTCCACTCTGTGTGGAAATGCCTCCCTTGGATTTCAGAGCTCTTATGATGGCATTTTTTAAAAATCTGTTGATGGTTATCAAGTTGGTATTTATGTAGGGGAATGAACTTGGGCCCTCTGTCCTACCATTTTTTTTAACACACTCTTAATAAATTAATCATAAAGCAACATAGTCCCAAGTTAATTTTTAAATAAATATGCATATCATACACATATGTATGTAATTAACAATTTATCAAGTGTCAAAATTAATGTTTCATTTTTTGTGTCATTCTATATTTATCTCAATTTAATCAGGTCATTTATTTTTTCTGTTGTGATTCAGCTTAGATATAAACTTTTCAGCAAACTCTGTAATCCCTCAGGATTTATTAGCTCATTCTAAGTGCTCTCTTAATTTTCTAAATATATTCATAATTATTCTAAATGAATAACACTATATCATAATTTCCTCTGTATTCTAATTTGTCTCCCTTTGACAGCAAGCTTTTTAAGAACAATGACCTTTTATTGCTCATAATTACATTCTTGTATTCTGTCACATTCAAAAACAAGTAAAAGCCTGTTTTTGTGATTGGTCAAATGATGGAATGGAAATAAAAGAGAATATTTTCCATGTTTTTAGCATTTTTCCTTATGTAGAGGAATTTTCTATATATAACTTTAATATTTAAAACTGCTGTGTAAATAATCATATAGATTTAAATAATTCAAAGGATTCATTTAATGAAATTTGTAATTTGGCTTTCAAATGCTATTTTTTATTCATTTATCTATATACATACATGTAAATATATGAGCACACAAACCTATATAAGTTTTCATATAATTAAGGTATCAGTAGAGATTACCTAATGGTAAGAGTGATTCCAAATTTGAAAACATTATTCAATTTGGGAAATTTTTCTATCCACAATATTGGAAAAATTTAAAAATTGTCCATTCCTAAATTTTAGCTTGTATTTATTCGTTAGACCTGAGGTCATATATGATTTCATACATTGTTAAAATATTCTTATGGCAATATCACCAGTACTCTATGGGTTAAAAGTATAGGAATACAGCTATCAATATTTGCTTGGACTAAAGAAGTAGACTGTGGAACCCCAGAATGAGGAATATGAGTATCTTAGCTTCAGTTGAGCTCTTACTTGAAGGTAAGAGTTTGAAAAATATTTTCTATTCAGCTTCTCTCTATGTCCCATGAAACATCAGAAACATTGATTACCCGTACAAATTTTGGAACATTTTTCTCTATACGTGGGCATATTATTGAGTAGCCTACAGCCTTTTTTGAATGGAAACAAACATAAATTATAAAGTCAGACAAATATGTGTCTAGCTACCATCATGTATTAATAGGTGTTAGTTACAATGCTTAACTCATAAGTTTATTGTAAGAATGAAACAAAATGACATATGAGAAGATGCAATGCACTACACTATCTAGCATGCATCAGTTTCTCAGCTACTTATCGCTTGACAGTTAAAATTAAATAATTATGGTTAAAGTGACTTAATATTAATTTTGCTGTGGAAAATATACAAGTAATTTTTTTTTTTCTCAAAAATCACTAGAATTAGAACACCCTAAAAAGTCCTTATAAAAATTCCTGAGAGCACCACTGAAAAATCACTGGGGACCTAGGAGTGTACATTAGGAAAATCCCTTTGGTAATTCCTATGAATTATAGGCAATGATACTTAATGTTTACCTTTAAATTTAATTGTGTATATTCTATGAGGAAAATATATTCATGGCTTACAATAAACATTCAAATAATAGCAATTATTATGTGAAACTGCTTTAACATTACTAAAACACTCTATGATTATAGATATTTTGATGTTATTAACAAAAATAATAAAAACACATAGCTATATGCCCTTTCAGAAACTATTCCTACAGATGATGCAGATGCTAATTTTAATTAGTTTACAGGTTTATTTCTTAATTTAGATAATGTTATCTGATACAGTCTCTTTTTTTGGGAAACAATTACGTTATCCTCTAAAACAAAATTCATACTTGTTACAACATATTGTACTATGTAGCATCTCAAAGAGAAAGTTTGTCTACTATTGCAAAGAATAAGCTAGAAACAAGTATGAACATTCACTGTTCAATCACTTTCCAACATCTTGTAGCATCACGTAATGTTTGTTAATCTGTAGAATGAAAAACACCTAGATTAAAACAGTTTATTCAAGCAAAATATATTTATATGGACTTCTTTACACCCAGGGCTAGTAACCTGTCTAAGCAATTCTCCAGTTCAGTTGTCTATCCTTTTATCTGGTCTCTGCACTTCACATTACAACTTCAGAGTGCTCTTCACAAAGGCCAAATGATATCTAAGTGTGTGTATGTGTTTGTGTGTGTGCACGCATATGCAGGTGTGTGTGTGTGTGTGTGTGTGTGTGTGTGTCAAATTCAGAGTATTGCACTCCTCTGGTTACCAGAATTCAAATTTCACAAGAATGAAATCCAATTTTTTAGAATAAACAGAAGGCTCTGTGTAGTTTGATCTTTGGCTACTATTTTAATCTTTCATGCATAAATCACACTGTTTTTTAATTCTTCGTATAACTCTCTGCTTTGAATATCTTTCTCCAAATGGCTAGATCTTCTGTATCCTTTAAATTTTAATGGTAAAATCATCTCCTTAGGATTTTTTCTCATCATCCAAACTAAAGAGATGTTTCTTGGTTGTTCTATATCAATTATTTGTCATGGCAAATGTCATTATTAATACATATTTGTAATTGTTTGTACTATTTTCCCTGAAAGCATAAATAGTATATGGTTTAGTTTTTGTTAAATACATAGACTGCAATATTTCATATGTAATAGTTTTTTAATAAATATTTATCTTACAAATTAATGAATGAATGAGTAAAAAACAGTATGTTAAGTAGCAAAATGCAAGGCAATTTTGTGAAGATATTTAATGTATATTTAATTCATGAGGAATTATATATTTTACTTTTCTCTAATTTTTCTAAACAATGTGAAGAATAATATATCTATTCTTCTGTTTCAAAAATAAAAGGACAAATTAGATCATTTGGAGTGTCAAACTGACTGAAGAGTTATATTTATGACAAAAGTTACCTGAAGTGTTTGATTGCGGGAATACTACAAATACTATATAGCTAATGATCATCCTCTTCCATAAGTCCCCTCAAATATTATATTTAAATCAAAATACTTTAAAGTGAATTCAGTTAAATTGCAATTTTTTTTAATGGAAAGCTACAGGGTGTCTATTAGTTGGAATTCCAACAATGTGTAAACTTTCTTACTGACTACTTGGAGCATTAGCTATGAACAATATTACTTTCCTTTTGGTCTCTGAAACATATCAGATTGCAAACAAAATATGCATTATCTGAGTAACCCAAAAAATGTAACTTTCGCTTAGCCTTTGTGGTGTCACAGTGTGATGGAATAAAAAAGCAAAATGATTCCTTTAGGCTTATCATGTATTTCATTGGCATATTTTAAAAATCATTTTCAGCATAATTTACTGTAAGACACCATTTATGGTTTTTTTTCTTTGTACTATTCTTCCTATTTATAGTCAAATTTTAGGGAAACTAGGGCAGTGCAAGGAAATGCAAAGCATTTAATCAAGGTAATTATTTAAAGAAACTGCTTCAGTATTATAACTGTTACCGGAAATGGGTCCCAATACAGACTCCAAGAGAGGGCTCTTAGATCTTGCACAAGAAATAACTCTGGGCAAGTCCATGGAGTAAAGCAAAAGCAATTTTATTAAGAAAGTAGAAGAATAAAAGAATGGCTACTCCATAGGCATAGCAGCCCTGAGGATGGCTGGTTGTCCACTTTTATGATCATTTATTGATGATATGCTGAACAAGGGGTGGATTATTCATGTCTTCCGTTTTTAGACCATATAGGGTAACTTCCTAATGTTGCCATGGCATTTGTAAACTTTTGTGGCGCTGGTGGAAGTATAGCAGTGAGGATGACCAGCGGTCACTCTTGTTGCCATCTTGGTTTTGGTGGAGTCTGGCCAGCTTCTTTATTGCAAACTCTTTTATTAGCAAGATCTTTATGAATTGTATCTTGTGCCGACCTCCTATCTCATCCTGTGACTTAGAATACCTAACTATCTGGGAATGCAGCCAAGTAGGTCTCAGCCTCATTTTACCAAACTCCTATTCAAGATTGAGTTGCTCCGGTTCAAATGACTCTGACATAATTGAATTAAGTTAAACAGCTCTGCTGGTAGCTCCTTTTTGAATCATTTCCAAAGTTAGCTGGAAATTCTTGTTACATCCATGCTGTTTGCTAGATAGCTCTATTTTCCTTTGTTTTCCAGAAATGTTCCATGCGTTTAAATAGCACTCTAGATACCAGTCATGACTAGTTTGGCTCTATGGAATTGTGAACCCTGATTATCTGAGGCAGGTCTCAGTTAATTTAGAAAGTTTATTTTGCCAAGGTTGAGGACATGTGCCCGTGACACAACTCAGGAGGTACTGATGATGTGTGTCCAAGAAGGTCAGGGCACACCTTGGTTTTATATATTTTAGGGGACATGAGACATCAATCAATATATGTAGGATGTACATTGGTTCTGTCCAGAAAGGCAGGACAACGCAAAGCAGGGAGGGGCTTCGAGGTCACAAGCAGGTGAGAAACAAATTGTTGCCTTCTTTTGAGTTTCTGATTAGCCTTTCCAAAGGAGGCAATAATATATGCATTTATCTGAGTGAGCAGAAGGATGACTTTGAATAGAATGGGAGGCAAGTTTGCAGCAAGCCAGTTCTCACTAACACAGGCTTCCATAACAACTGTTTCAGTACTGACCAAGTAGTTAAATTAAATATTAAAAATTAAAAAAAAAAAAAAAAAGCCAGTGCCCTTATACAAAGGCAGGAATGTAACAAAAACCCACCAAAAGTTTTGTCTATGCCTTTCCTGGGCCTTAAAGCATGAGGAAATAATGAAGAAATTATTGACAGGACCCATTTAGGATTAAACAAGTTGTATTGGGGGTCTGAAGAAACTCCCCAGGCCTCCACAAATGAGTTTATTGGGGGTTTGAAAGAAATCCTCAAACCTCCATGATTTAGCAGCAGACAGGATAAGGGTAATCACCCTAGCACCTGGACCCATTTAGATTAAGTAAATTTACTGAGGCTCCAGAGGAAGGCCTTCAAGACTCAGACCTTAGTTATAGATTAAAATAAGTTAATCACTTATGTCTTTAGATGAATGCACAATTACATATAGACATAAAGCTTAGAAGGTATATAATCTCTGGAAAACTTTGTAATTTTGAGTTGGTATGGTGATAATATCCAGGCCTTCTCCCTGTAACTGGTTGCGAAATAAAAACTCTCTTCTTCCCCAGTTCATCTGCATCTCATTATTGGGCCACGAGAAATAGCAGCTCAGCCCGCAGCTTGGTCTGGGAACTGGTTTGCCCTAAGAAGTTCCCAACCTGACTTTTCAGTTTAGCTTGGTGATTTGGGGACTCCAAGAATTATTTTCCTTTCACAGAATCTACTATAGCTCCTGGATGCTTTTAATTAAAAAAAAATTAAACATTTTTATTTAACAGAATTAAAATAGTGTTCTAAGAAAGAAATAAAAAATTAGAAGATATTTTAACTAGTAATTTTATAATGAAGAAAGACAAATTTGAGGTATTTTGGCCACCAGGGTTCTGAAAAATTTCTTCTAATTCTCCCTTTATTTTATATATATCTAAAAATTGGCACCCACAAAACATGGAAGCAACACTCTAGAATTTAATCATAGAAACATTTTATTTCAAGAAAGTAAGAACTCCAAAGTGAACATAACACTTCACTCCAACTATCTGTCAACAAAAAGAGTCAAACTCTGCAAAGTATTTTAAGAGTTTTATTCTGAGCCAAATATGAGTGACCATGGCCATGACACAACCCTCAGGAGGTCCTGAAAACGTGTGCCCAAGTTGGTCAGGGTACAACTTCGTTTTATATATTTTAGAGCATCATGCGACATCAATCAAATACATTTAATAATACATGGATTTGATTCAGACAGGTGGAACAACTCAAAGTTCAGAGTGTGGGGGCACTTTCCAGGCTATACGTAAATTTAAACATTTTCTGGTTGAAATTGTTTGAATTTATCTAAAGACCTGGGGCAGATAGAAAGGAAATGTTCAGGTTAAGATAAAAGATTGTAGAGACCAATGTTCTTTTGAAGTCTTATAGTGGCTGCCCTTAGAGACAATAGAGGACAAATGTTTCCTATTCAGATCTTTAAAAGGTAGTAGACACTTAGTTAACATCTTCAGGACTGGGAGGACCTGGAAGTAAAGGATCTAGCTATGTTAATAGAGATTCTTTAGAGATGCAAATTTTCCCCTACAAAGAACAGCTTTGCCGGGCCATTTCAAGATATAGCAAAAAACCATGTTGTGGGGTAAAATATTTTTATTTTCTTCCTCGTCTTGTAATGTTATGCCAGAGTCAGATTGGAAAGTAAGTCATAATATATATGGTTAAATGAATCCCATCCAATGAGAATTTATGGTTTGTAGGGCATGACTCCACACACTCCTTAGATAGGAATTTGGGCACGATACAAAATTCAGAGCTTAGTCCTCATATCTGTTCATCTGACCATGGAACTTAATGAAATTTATCTTCCTCTATTTCTTCTTGATGAATATATAGATTGAATTAGTGTATCTCCTATGCATCTAAGATGGTGGAATGCCCCAATCTTAGGAGAACTGAGAGGAGAGCTACATATTTTCTTTTTTTAAAGGCTTAATTCTCTTGTATAAATCTCGGTGAAGAATTTGTTATCCAGCTCCAAAAATGTGGTTCTTCAACCAGCAGAATTTTTGTCACCAAAGGATAAGAAATCAGAATCTCAGGCCCTAACCCAGATCTGCTTAATCAGAATCTGCAGTTTAACAAGATTCCCAAGGGATTAACATGACCATAAAATTTTGAATAGCACTGACATTTTCATTAAAACCTTAAATTGTTTTCCTTAAAAATTTTAATTAAATTTTAAAATTAAAACATACCTCATAAAACTAGATTCTTTGTGACAGAAATTACAAAACCGGTACAGTAAGATTATCTTTTTGTTTCACGATACCTGGAACAAATTCTTCTAATAGTGACTTTAATTGAATGTCTGGAAGTAAATGCTGGCCATCAGCTGAGAAAGAGTTTTATTTTAAACCCACCGTAACCTGGTTTCCTTATATTTAAAATTCATTCTTTTGCTGATATCTCCTCCTTTCAGATTATCAACTGATTTTCCTCTCTTCTTGGATACTTCTCATTGAGAAGAGTCTAGGCAGTCCTTTACACATTTTCTCTATCAAAATATGTTTAGCTAGTTCATTACATTTCTTAGAAACATTTCCTATTTTTATATTACCACAGGTGACAGCATTACCAAACTCTCTGCTGTTACATGAAAAAGGTGCTCTTCTTTTTACTGAGGTGTTTTTGGTTTTCATTAAGTCTCCTAAAAGCCTTTCCAGATGATTTATTGCTCAGTACCTACTTATTGAACATTTAAAACAAATAATTCTGGTAGCAATCAGCTGCTGGGTACCAAATTTCTATTTCACATGTTATGGTAATTTACCATTAATTATTTGTCTTAAAACCACTTTATTACTCTCATATAGTCTCTGTACCAATAATTTAGAAAGGGGCAGATAGGACAGATTTGGTGTTGCTTCGGATATTTTAAGGTCCAGGACTTGGGTCTTCCCAACTGGGGCTTCAGTTGGGAAGACCCAAGTCCTGGACCTTAAAATATTCTGAAGTCATAATCATTTACAAGTCTTACACCTGACTGCAAGCTGGAACTTTACCTGGGACTGTGGGCAAGAATCCCTTACCTGACCTTTTCATGTGATCTGGGCTTTCGCACAACATGGGATCCTGGGACTTCCTAGATGGTCATTCAGTGCTCTAAAGGTAAGTATCCCAGCTCATAAATCAGATGTTTCATCATCTTTTAAGACTTGGCCTTGGATTTAGTGCAGTTTAATTTCTGTCATATTCTTTTCATTATAATTTCATCACATGTTCTGTCTTAATTTAAGGAGTATGGAATTTGACTTCATGTCCTGATGGGGGAGTGACAAGGTCCTAAAATAGCAAAATAAAATGCAATCTACCAAAACTGGCTGATTTCATGTGTTTAAATAACTACTTATGTGATGACTTCTACCAATATGTAGACTTATCCATGCATTTATTTTTGTGCCAGAATTTAGATTTCTTAAGAAGAAGGAACAAAAATTGTAATTTGGTTATACTTAGAATCCTTAGCATACGATTAAATGTATAACACATGCTTCATAAATACTCATCAACCTATAATGGTTCAGTGGCTATTTCCAAGTATCACCATTTGAATGACATCAATACCCCATAAAATATATAGAAAAAATAAACTTCTAATCAAAGACCATTTAACCTATAGGCTAAGTGAACTATTTACTTATTTATGTATTTATTTACTTAATGCTTGAATAAGAAAAATATGCTAACACACATATTGGTCCTAGAGTGTGTGAAGATTTATAACTCACAAAATGGTAATCTGCTGCTCCTCACCTACACTGAGAATTTAACAAGAGAAGAAAAATAAGTTTAAGTTGTAGTATGAACAGCCTAGATTGGGAAAAGTTAAACGTTGGTTTGAAAAGACTGTATCATGAACATCCCTAAAGATTTTAAGATAGCATCCAAGATGGCTGAATAGGAACAGCTCCAGTCTGCACCTCCCAGCATGATTGGTGCAGAAGATGGTGATTTCTTCATTTCCAACTGAGGTAGAAGGTTCATCTCATTGGGACTAGTTGCACAGTGGGTGCAGCCCATAGAAGGCCAGCTGAAGCAGAATGGGGCATCCCCTCACCTGGGAAGTGCAAGGGGTCAGGGGATTTCCCTTTCCTAGCCAAGGGAAGAGTGACAGACTGCACCTGGAAAATTGGGACACTCCCGCCCAATTACTGAGCTTTTCCAATGGTCTTAGCAAATGGCACAGTAGGAGATTACATCCATGCCTGGATCAGCAGATCCCACACCCATGGAGCCTTGCTCACTGTAGCGCAGCAGTCTGAGATCGACCTGTGAGGCAGCAGCCTGGCAGGGGGAAGGGTGTCCACCATTGCTGAGGTTTGAATAAGTAAGCAAAGTGGACGGGGAAGCTCGAACTGGGCAGAGCCACTGCAGCTGTGCAAGGTCTGCTGCCTCTGTAGACCCCACCTCTGGGGGCAAGGCATAGATGAATAAAAGGCAACAGAAACTTCTGCAAACTTAAACATCCATGTCTGACAGTTCTGAAGACAGCAGTGTTCTCCCAGCGTGGTGTTTGAGCTCTGAGAACAGACAGACCCCCATGTAGCCTAACTGGGAGACACCTCCCAGTAGCGACCGACTGACACCTCATAAAGCAGGAGCCCCTCTGGGACGAAGCTTCCAGAGGAAGAATCAGACAGTAATATTTGCTGTTCTGCAATATTTGCTGTTCTGCAGCCTCTGCTGGTCATACCTAGGCAAACAGGGTCTGGAGTGGACCTCCAGCCAGCTCCAACAGACCTGCAGCTGAGGGACCTGACTGTTAGAAGGAAAACTAACAAGCAGAAAGGAATAGCATCAACATTAACAAAAAGGACCAAAACCCCACCTGTAGGTCACCAGCATCAAAGACCAAAGGTAGATAAAAACCACAAAAATGAGGAGAAACCAGAGCAGAAAAGCTGAAAATTCTAAAACCCAAAGCACATCTTCTCCTCCAAAGAACTACAGCTCCTCACCAGCAACAGAACAAAGCTGGATGGAGAATGACTTTGACGAGCTGACAGAAGTAGGTTTCAGAAGATCAGTAATAACAAACTTTTCTGAGCTAAAAGAGGATATTTGAACCCATCACAAGGAGGCTAAAAACCTTGAAAAAGGATTAGACAAATGGCTAACTGGAATAAACACTGTAGAGAAGACCTTAAATGACCTGATGGAACTGAAAGGCATTGCACGAGGACTATGTGACACATGCCCAAGCTTCAGTAGCCAATTCAATCAAGTGGAAGAAAGGGTATCAGTGATTGAAGATCAAATGAATGAAATGAAGCAAGAAGAGAAGTTTAGAGAAAAAAGAGTAAAAAGAGATGAACAAAGCCTCCAAGAAATATGGGACTATGTGAAAAAACCAAACAAATGTTTGATTGGTGTACCTGAAAGTGATGGGGAGAATGGAACCACGTTGGAAAACATTCTTCAGGATATTATCAAGGAGAACTTCCCCAACCTAGCAAGGAAGGCCAACATTCAAACTCAGGAAATACAGAGAACACCACAAAGATCCTCCTTGAGAAGAGCAACCTCAAGAAACATAATTGTTAGATTCACCAAAGCTGAAATGAAGGAAAAAATGTTAAAGGCAGCCAGAGAGAAAGGTCGGGTCACCCACAAAGGGAAGCTCATGAGACTAACAACTGATGTCTCAGCAGAAATCCTGTAAACCAGAAGAGAGTGGGGGCCAATATTCAACATTCTTAAAGAAAAGCATTTCAACCCAGAATTTCATATCCAGCCAAACTAAGCTTCATAAGTGAAGGAGAAATAAAATCCTTTACAGACAAGCAAATGCTGAGAGATTTTGTCACCACCAGACCTGCCTTACAAGACTTCCTGAAGGAAGCACCAAACCTGGAAAGGAACATTCGGTACCAGCCACTGCAAAAACATGCCAAATTGTAAAGATCATCGATGCTAGGAAGAAACTGCATCAACTAACGGGCAAAATAACCAGCTAACGTCATAATGAGAGGATCAAATTTACACCAACAATATTAACTTTAAATGTAAATGGAATAAATGCTCCAATTAAAAGGCACAGACTGGCAAATTGGAAAAAGTCAGGAGCCATCAGTGTGCTATATTCAGGAGACCCATCTTATGTGCAGAGACACACATAGGCTCAAAATAAAGGGATGGAGGAAGATCTACCAAGCAAATGGAAAGAAAAAAGAAAAAAAAGCAGGGGTTGCAATCCTAGTTTCTGATACAACAGATAAAACAGACTTTAAACCAAAAAAGATTAAAAGAGATAAAGAAGGCCATTACATAATGGTAAAGGGATTAATTCAACAAGAAGAGCTAACTATCCTAAATATATATGCACCCAATACTGGAGCACCCAGATTCATAAAGCAAGTCCTTAGAGACCTACGAAGAGACTTAGACTCCCATACAATAATAATGGGAGACTTTAATACCCCACTGTCAATATTACACAGATCAACGAGACAGAAAGTTAACAAGGATATCCAGGACTTGAACTCAGCTCTGCACCAAGCAGACCTAATAGATATCTACAGAACTCTCCACCCCAAATCAACAGAATATACATTATTCTCAGCACCACAGCACTCTTATTCCAAAATTGACCACATAGTTTGAAGTAAAGCACTCCTCAACAAATGTAAAAGAACAGAAATCACAACAAATTGTTTATCGGACCACAGTGCAATCAAATTAGAACTCAGAATTAAGAAACTCACTCAAAATCTCACAACTATGTGGAAATTGAACAACCTGCTCCTCAATGATAACTGGGTAAATAACGAAATGAAGGTAGAAATAAAGATGTTATTTGAAACCAGTGAGAACAAAGACACAACATACCAGAATCTCTGGCACACATTTAAAGCAATGTGTAGAGGAAAATTTATAGCACTAAATGCCCACAAGAGAAAGCAGAAAAATCTGAAATCGACACCCTAACATCACAATTAAAAGAACTAGAGAAGCAAGAGCAAACAAATTCAAAAGCTAGCAGAAGGCAAGAAATAACTAAGATCAGAGCAGAACTGAAGGGAGATAGAGACACAAAAAACCCTTCAAAAAATCAATGAATCCAGGTGCTGGTTTTTTGAAAAGATCAACAAAATTGATAGACTGCTAGCAAGACTAACAAAGAAGAAAAGAGAGAAGAATCAAATAGATACAATAAAAAATGATAAAGGGGGTATCACCACTGATCCCACAGAAATACAAACTGCCATCAGAGAATACTATAAACACCTCTACACAAATAAACTAGGAAATCTAGAAGAAATGGATAAATTACATTTTAAATTTATTTTTCCCATCTGACAAAGGGCTAATATCCAGAATCTACAAAGAACTTAAACAAATTTACAACAAAAAAAAAAAAAAAAAAAAAAAAAAAGTGGGCAAAGGATATGAAGAGACTTCTCTAAAGAAGACATTTATGCAGCTAGCAGGCACATGAAAAAATGCTTATCATCACTGATCATCAGAGAAATGCAAATTAAAACCACGATGAGATACCATCTCACAGCAGTTAGAATGCCAATCATTAAAATGTCAGGAAACAACAGATTCGGGAGAGAATGTGGAGAAATAGGAACACTTTTACACTGTTGGTGGGACTGTAAACTAGTTCAACCAGTGTAGAAGACAGTGTGGCGATTCCTCAAGGATCTAGAACTAGAAATACCATTTGACTCAGCCATTCCATTACTAGATGTATGCCCAAAGGATTATAAATCATGCTACTATAAAGACACATGTACACATATGTTTAGTGTCGCACTATTCACAGTAGCAAAAACTTGGAATCAACCCAAATGTCCATCAATGATGGACTGGATTATGAAAATGTTGCACATATACACCATGGAATACTATGCAGCCATAAATAAGGATGAGTTCATGTCCTTTGCAGGGACATGGATGAAGTTGGAAACCATAATTCTCAGCAAACTATCACAATGACAGAAAAACAAACACTGCATGTTCTCACTCACAGGTGGGAATTGAACAATGAGAACACTTGCACACAGGGTGGGGAACATCCCACACAGGGGCCTATTGTGGGATGGGGGAGGGGGGAGGGATAGCATAGGAGAAACACCTAATGTAAATGATAAGTTAATGGGTGCAGCACACCAACATGGCAAACATGCCTATGTAACAAACCTACACATTGTGCACATGTACCCTAGAACTTAAAGTATTATAATAATAATAATAACAATAATAATAATAAAAAGATTTTAAGATAGCAAAATCTTAGATCCTATATGATGGGAATAGTTTAAATGACTCTTCTTGGAGGAAAACAAAACAAAAAGTGTTTGCCTTCTTGTGTCTAACAATAGATATTTATAAAATGTGCCTTTAAATAAATTTTTATCATGAGAACAAAGCATTTTTTTCAGTGTTTATGTCAAATGTCCTCATCATGCTGCAATACTTAAGTAGCATTAGTTCCAAAAAATTTAAATACTTTATTTTGACAAACAATTGAGGTAATATTGTTACAGTGGGTAGCTAGTCAGGCATGAGCATGACAGGAGAGGTTCCTCCAAGCCCTTACCAGTAGGAATGTCGGGCAACCATCAGGTGAGGTTTGGATGGTTACTAAACTGTCTTTTTAAAATAATAGTTGGTTACAGCTGACACCAGGGAATGGCAGTCTCCTGATAGATAGAAACACCTAAAACTGGTGATCAGCAGCTTCTCCATAAGATCTCGGGAGTTAGACAAGTGGGCTCCAGCATGTGCACTAAGAGGCAAAATGCCAGAGTTTAATTAGTTACCCTCAACTGATAAGGGAAATACACCTCACTTAAGCATGTGTACAATGTCAGTATACACAGTGCACATGTGGCCACTCCCAAGTGCTGGCAGGCCACTGTGCCTACAGACAGCCTATTCCAAGGGAAGAATCAGAGAAGAAGTAACGCAAGACTCGGAAGCATGCCAACATTTAAAACCCCAAGTCCAAGGTGAAACCATGCACTTGAATCTCTCAAGTTGCCTGCGTGACCCTTTTCCAAGTGTACTTTACTTTCTTTGGTTCCTGCTCTAAAATCTTTTAATACACTTTCACTCTTGAGCTAAAACTTGTCTTAATCTCTCACTCTGTTTTATTCCCCTTGGCGACTTGTTTTTTCTGAGCAGGTAAGAATTCAGGTTGCTGCAGAACCCTATGGATTTGCCACTAACAGCATGACATTTATGAAATCTGAAGATTAGAAGGATATCAGGCATTCATTTAATTATTCTTTGTACTTTGAACTAAAGCTGAACCTTACTTAAATTGTAAAAAATATTTCTAAAATGTTTTATAACTTTTCTTACATTCAAAATCTACTATCTAACTTTATATCTGACTGTAATTGAAATTATAATTCAATTCAAGTTTGAATAAATTGAAAGTAAACCAAACACTTTTTAGTGTTTGGTTTACTTTCAGTGGAAACTTTGTAGCTGCTCTATTTGTACTGTGATTTTGTGACCAACAGTTAGATTAAAAGTTTCCATTTTTAAGACAGGATTCATTCAGAGTGGTAATTTCATGTTTTTTTTTTTTTTTCTAATTCTGTATAAAGAATTTAGGCTGCAATAACTATATAGAGAACTAATATCTATTTATGACTAATTTCTGACAGATTAGCTAGGTAAGTTTGTAATATAAAAGAATAATTGGAATATTTCTTAATCTTCCCTTAATAATAATAGAATTCTACATGTTGGACAACCTTTTCGACAAAAATAAGTACAAACACCTCAACATTTAGGGTGAGGGGATACTTCTGATATATAATTTTATTTAAATTAAGGCAGAAGTAAATGCCAAGAAAATGTGGACTACTTAATCCTTCAAATATGAAAATTATATGCATTTATGAAAATATTGATTTAAGCAAGGAGCAAGATGGGCCTAATAGGAACAGCTCCAGTCTCCAACTCCAGCCAGCTGCAAGACCGGTGATTTCTGCATTTTCAACTGAGGCATCAGTCTATCTCACTGGGGAGTGCCGACGATCTGTGCTGGTCAGCTGCTGCAGCCCCACCAGCGAGAGCTGTAGGAGCAGGCATCACCACCTGGGAAGCGCAAGGGGAAGGGAACCCTTCTGAGCCAGGGGAACTGAGACACACAACACCTGGAAAATCGGTAACTCCCACCCCAATATTGGCGCTTTAAGCAAACAGGCACACCAGGAGATCATATCCCACACCTGGCCGGAGGGTCCCACGCCCACGAGCCTCCCTCATTGCCAGCACAGCAGTCTGTGATCTACCGGCAGCAGCCAGTGCCGGGGAGGCCCACGCTTGAGCTTTCATGGCAAACAAAGCGCTGGAAGCCCAAACCTGCGACCACAGCAGCTCAAGGAACCTGTCTCTGTAGACTCCACCTCTGGGGACAGGGCACAGCCACACAACAACAACAACAACAACAACAACAAAAAGCAGAAAAGCAGAAACCTCTGCAGACGCAAACCACTCTGTCTGACAGCTTTGAAGAGTAAAGCAGTGGACCCCAACACGGAGGCTGTGATCAGAGAAGGGACAGACTGCCTGCTCAAGTGGGTCCCTGACCCCTGAGTAGCCTAACTGGGAGACATCCCACTAGGGGCAGTCTGACTCCCACACACCTCACAGGGTGGAGTACACCCCAGAGGAAGCTTCAAAGCAAGAATCAGACAGGTACACTCGGGCTGTTCAGAACATTCTATCTTCTGGCAGCCTCTGCTGCTGATACCCAGGCAAACAGGGTCTGGAGTGGACCTGCCAATCTCCAACAGACTCCATAGCCGAGGGTCCTGACTGTTAGAAGGAAAAAACTATCAAACAGGGAAGGATACCTACACCAAAACCCCATCAGTACATCACCATCATCAAAGACCAGAGGCAGATAAAACCACAAAAGATGGGGAAAAAGCAGGGCAGAAAAGCTGGAAATCTCAAAATGGCACATCTCCCCTGGCAAAAGGAGCGAGCTCATCGCCAGCAACGGATCAGCTGGACGGAGAATGACTTGACGAGATGAGATAAGAAGGCTTCAGTCCATCAAATTTCAGAGCTAAAGGAGGAATTACGCACTCCAGCCAGTGAAACTAAAATCTTGAAAAAAGTGGAAGAATCTGGATTTGCCAGGACTAATTAATGCAGAGAAGATCATAAACTAAATGAAAGAGATGAAACCATGACACACGAAATAATGCGGACAAATGCACAAGCTTCAGTAACCCACTCGGGATCAACTGGAAGAAAGAGCATCAATGAATGAAATGAAGCGAAGAGAAACCTAAAGAAAAAGAAGAAAAGAATGAACAAAGCCTGCAAGAGGCGGGATTATGTAAAGACCAACCTTACGCCTGATTGGGGTGCCTGAAAGTGAGGGGGAAAGGGAACCAAGTTGGAAAACACTCTTCAGGATATCATCCAGGAGAACTTCCCAACCTAGTAGGGCAGGCCAACATTCCAAACTAGGAAATACAGAGAACACCACAAAGATACCTGAGAGAAGAGCAACCTAAGACACATAATTGCCAGATTCACCAAAGGAAACAAAGGAAAAATCTTAAGGGCAGCCAGAGAGAAAGGTCGGGTTACCCACAAAGGGAAGCCCATCAGACTCAATAGCAGATCTCTCGGCAGAAACTCTACAAGCCAGAAGAGAGAGGGGGGCCATTATTCAACATTCTTAAAGAAAAGAAATTTTAAACCCAGAATTTCATATGCAGCCAAACTAAGTTTCATAAGTGAAGGAGAAATAAAATCCTTTACAGATAAGCAAAATGCTTAGAGATTTTGTCACCACCAGGCCTGCCTTTACAAGAGACCCTGAAGGAAGCACTCAACATGGAAAGCAACAACCTGCACCATTGCAAAAACATGCCAAAATGTAAAGACCATCGAGGCTAGGAAGAAACTGCATCAACTAACGAAAGAAATAACCAGTTAATATCATAATGGCAGGATCAAGTTCACACACAACAATCTTAACCTTAAAATGTAAATGGACTAAATGCTCCAAATGAAAAGACACAGACTGGCAAACTGATAAAGAGTCAAGACCCATCAGTCTGCTGTATTCAGGAGACCCATCTCACACGCAGAGACATACAAGCATAGGCTCAAATAAAGGGATGGAGGAAGATTTACTACAAATGGAGAACAAAAAGCAGGGGCTGTAATCCTAGTCTCTGATAAAACAGACTTTTAAACCAACAAAGATCAACAAAAGAGACAAAAAGAAGGCCATTACATAATGGTAAAGGGATCAATTCAACAGGAAGAGCTAACTATCCTAAATATATATGCACCCAATACAGGAGCACCCAGATTCATAAAGCAAGTCCTAGAGACTACAAAGAGACTTAGACTCCCATACAATAATAATGGAGACTTCAACACTCCACTGTCAACATTAGACAGATCAACGACAGAAAAGTTAACAAGGATATCCAGGAATTGAACTCATCTCTGCAGCAAGCAGACCTAATAGACACATCTATAGAACTCTCAACCCAAATCAACAGAATATACATTCTTCAGCACTACATCGCATTCTTAATTCAAAATTTACCATATAATTGGAAGTAAAGCACTCCCTCAGCAAAATGTACAAGAACAGAAATTATAACAAACTGTCTCTCTCAGGACCACAGTGCAATCAAACTAGAACTCAGGACTCAAGAAACTCAATCAAACCGCTTCAACTACATGGAACTGAACAACCTGCTCCTGAATGACTACTGGGTACATAAATCTAAATGAAGGCAGAAATAAAGATGTTCTTTGAAACCAATGAGAACAAAGATACAACATACCAGAATCTCTAAATAATATTTAAAGCTATGGTGAGGGAAATTTATAGCACTAAATGCCCACAAGAGAAAGCAGGAAAGATCTAAAATTGACACTCTAACATCAAAGAATTAAAAGAACTAGGAGAAGCAAGAGCAAACACATTCCAAAGCTAGCAGAAGGCAAGCAAACAAACAAGATCAGAGCAGGAACTGAAGGAGATAGAGACAAAACCCTCCAAAAATCATCAATGAATCCAGGAGTTGGTTTTTGAAAAGATCAACAAAATTGACAGACCACTAGCAAGACTAATAAAGAAGAAAAGAGAGAAGAATCAAATCAACTAATTAAAAATGATAAAGGATATCACCAACGGACTCCCACAGAAATACAAACTACCATCAGAGAATACTATAAACACCTCTACTAGAAATAAACTGGAAAACCCAGGAAGAAATGGATAATTTCCTGACACTTTACACTTCCAAGACTAAACCAGGAAGAAGTTGAACTCCCTGAATAGACCAATAGTAGGCTCTGAAATTGAGGCACACTACTAGCCTACCAACCAAAAAAAAAGTCCAGGACCAGATGGATTCACAGCTGAATTCTACCAGAGGTATAAGGAGGAGTTGGTAACCATTCCTTCTGAAACTATTATTCCAATCAATAGAAAAAGAGGGAATCCTCCCTAACTCATTCTACAGGCCAACATCATCCTGATACGAAAAATTGGCAGAGACACAACAAAAAAAAAAAAGAGAATTTTAGACCAATATCCCTGATGAACATCGATGCAAAAAATCCTCACAGTACTGGCAAACCGGATTCAACAAATACATCAAAAGCTTATCCACTATGATCAAGGGCTTCATCCCTGGATGCAAGGTTGGTTCAACATTCGCGAAATCAATAAACATAATCCAGCATATAAACAGAACCAAAGACAAGAACCACATGATTATCTCAATAGATGCAGAAAAAAGGCTTTGACAAATTCAACAGCCCTTCATGCTAAAAACGGCCAATAAATCTCGGTATTGATGGAACGTACTCTCAAAAATAATAAGAGCTATTTATGACAAACCCACAGCCAATATCATACTGAATGGGCAAAACTGGAAAAAATTTCTTTAACTGGCATTAAGACACAGGGATGCCCTCTCTCACCACTCCTATTCAACATAGTGTTGGAAGTTCTGGCTAGGCAATTAGCAAGAGAAAGAAATCAGGGTATTCAGTTAGAAAAGAAGAAGTCAAATTGTCCTGTTTGCAGATGACATGATTGTATATTTAGAAAACCCCATTGTCTCAGCCCAAAATCTCCTTAAGCTGATAAGCAAATCCCAGCAAAGTCCAGGATACAAAATTAATGTGCAAAAATCACAAGCATTCTTATACACCAATAATGACAAACACAGAGCCACAAATCATGAATGAACTCCATTCACAATTGCTTCAAAGAGAATAAAATACCTAGGAACTTACAAGGATGTAAAGACCTCTTCAAGGAGAACTACAAACCACTGCTCAGTGAAATAAAAAGATGACAAACAAATGGAAGAACATACCATGCCTGGGCGGATAGAAGAATCAATATCGGGGTGGAAAATGCAATATATACCGCCCAAGGTAATTTATAGATTCAATGCCATCCCCATCAAGCTACCAATGAGTTTCTTCACAGAATTGGAAAAACTGCTTTAAAGTTCATATGGAACAAAAAGAGCCCTTGATCTCCAAGACAATCCTAAGTCAAAAGAACAAACTTGGAGGCATCACGTTAATTCGACTTCAAACTATACTACAAGGCTACAGTAACCAAACAGCATGGTACTGGTACTAAAACAGAGATATAGACCAATGGAACAGAACAGAGTCCTCAGAAATAACACACACATCTACAGCCATCTGATCTTTGACAAACCTGAGAAAAACAAGAAATGGGGAAAGGATTCCCTATTTAATAAAATGAAAGGAAAATTAAGAAGCCATGGGTAGAAAGCTGAAACTGATCCTTTCCTTACTCCTCTTTATAATTTTAAAATTAATTCAAGATGGATTGAGACTTAAATGTTAGACCTAATACCATAAAAATCCTAGAGGAAAACCTAGGTAGTACCATTCAGGACATAGGCATGGCAAAGACTTACGTCTAAAAACACCAAAAGCAACGGCAGCAAAGCTAAAATTGACAAATGGGATCTAATTAAACTAAAGAGCTTCTGCACAGCAAAAGAAACCACCATCAGAGGAATAACAGGCAACCTACAGAATGGGAGAAAATTTTTGCACCTACTCATCTGACAAAGGGCTAATATCCAGAACCTGCCAATGAACTCCAACAAATTTACAAGAAAAACAAACAACCCCATCAAAAGTGGGCAAAGGATATGAACAGACATTTCTCAAAAGAACATATCTATACAGCCAACAGACATATGAAAAAATGCTCATCATCACTGGCCATCAGGAGAAATGCAAATCAAAACCACAATGAGATGTACCATCTCACACCAGTTAGAATGCATGATCATTAAAAAGTCAGGAAACAAATATATGCTGAGGGGATGGAGAACAGGAACACTTTACACCGTTGGTGGATTGTAAACTAGTTCAACCATTATGGAAAAATAACAGTATGGCTTATTCCTCAAGGATCTAGAACTAGATGTACCATATCACTCCAGCCATCCCATTACCGGGGATATACCCAAAGATTATAAATTATGCTGCTATAAAGACACACACATGCACACGATGTTTATTGCAGCACCATTCACAATAGCAAAGACTTGA
This sequence comes from Papio anubis, assembly GCF_008728515.1. Lineage (NCBI taxonomy): Eukaryota > Metazoa > Chordata > Mammalia > Primates > Cercopithecidae > Papio > Papio anubis. The sequence goes on from NC_044976.1 coordinate 170,538,766, forward strand.
ATCAACCCAAATGTCCATCAGTGACAGATTGATTAAGAAAATGTGGCACATATAATAATTCATGGAATACTATGCAGCCATAAAAGGATGAGTTTGCATCCTTGTAGGGACATGGATGCAGCTGAAACCATCATTCTTAGCAAACTATCACAAGAACAGAAAACCAAACACCGCGATGTTCTCACTCATAGGTGGGAACTGAACAATGAGATCACTTGACTCAGGAAGGGAACATCACACACCGGGCCTATCATGGGGAGGGGGAGTGTGGGGAGGGATTGCATTGGGAGTTATACCTGATGTAAAATGACGAGTTGATGGGTGCAGCACACCAACATGGCAGAAGTATACATATGTAACAAACCTGCACGTTATGCACATGTACCCTACAATTTAAAGTATAATAACAATAAATAAATTAAAAAAAAAAAAAGAAAATATTGATTTAAAAGATAAATATAAAAAATAGATAAAGAAGTTTTTTTCAGAGAGAGGGTGGAAAAATCTACTTTCCAGGTGAAACTAAATGTAAGTCTTGTTAAAAATATAAGAAATTGACTAGTACTGATAGAACCTTCAAATTCAACAAATTTGCATAAATCGCTCAGTGTATTCTTTGTATTTCTCTTCCAGCTTTCTATGTTTTCACTTGCTAAACTCATGGGCATCTACTGAATTCCACGATTTTATGTAAGTCAAATTTCTAGACTTCCTCAGAATAAGGCATGTGCCATAATAATCTTATCCTTCTGTCATAACTTTATCATAAACCATAATTGCATCAGTGCCTCTGATTTCATGTAGGCATTATGGAGACAAAAAGGACAACTCTTTTAATTCACCTGTAAGTGAACTGCCTCAAATAGATTAAGGTTTTTGTTTGTTTGTTTGTTTTTTGTTTTTTTTTTGTGTGTGTGGTAAAGTGAGAAACATCTGGCTCTATTCTTATGCAAATAATTTAAAATAATTCATCTCCCCTCTAAATGCCCCTTATTAGCACATGAATTTTCTAGAAAGTGTTTCATATGTGCTTCTAATCTCTTGTCTACCAGCGAAATTGTTTTCCTCTGCTCTTTTCAGAGCTTTTTAGTAGTATCTCCACTACTCTTCATGCTCAATCTTGTAATGCTTTGAGACAGTACTTTCCCTCATCTCTCCATTATGTCCTCCAGTGTGCTGATAAACTCTCTAACATTTCACATCTATTTGTGCTATTTTTTGTTGTGTAAGTTAACAAAAGAGTGCTGTTTCGTGCTCCTAATATCTTGCAGCAAGTTTAGCTGTTAAGTTTCAATATTTCTCTCCTAGGAAAAATGGTGAGAGGGACAGAAATTTAGTTCCCTTTACTGTACTTAAACTAATCCTTTTACTCTGAGGCTGACCAATTACTTCTGGCTCTCAATTGTGCATTTCTACTCTCTCTTCCCTTACTGAACGTTTTTTGTTTTTTTTTTTTTTTTTTTCCCATTAGAGATCTGCAAACATAGTGACAATTGAGCCTGGTTGATTCATGTCCAAAATGCTCCAAACATGAGTGGGATTATATAAAGCTTATGTCAGTCCTCTGGAGACTAACTTTAACTCTATTATGGGCAAATAAAAAATTTCTTCTTGACTTTTTAACAAGAAATTTTGTTATAATATAAAATATGCTTTCCTATAAGAAATTTCACCTCTTGAGAAAATTTATTAAAGCATCTCACTGTGGATTGTTTCCAAACTTGGCTTAACATTGGAATATTCTGGGAATATTTTGTTGTCCACTTACTAATTTTTACCTTCAAGTAATTTTATTATTTTTGTTGGGAATAATGAGAAATCACATGGAGTAAAGGAGCAGAAAATACAGCCTGGTCTCAGTAGTGACTGGAAATGGTAAGTGGGTGGGGTGTGGGGTGGCTCATTCCTGTAATCCCAGCGTTAGGTATAAAAATGCTCTAGAAATATGTTATGCATATTTTGGTGCTGCAAAGTGAAACCAGCACTCAGGCAAAAGTTTTCTCAGCAAGGCAATTTACTTCTGCAGAAGGGTGCTGCCTACATTAACCACAAGCACAAGAGCACAGGGAACAAAGGAAAGCGGGGGGGGGGGTATTCTTAATGCAATCCCTACCTCCATGTCACTCCCCCATGGGCTAAGGTTGGATGGCACAACGTAAGCTGACTCGATTGGCTACTTGTGAATATTTCTCTTAAATAAGGAATGGGGAAAGGGACGTGAGTTACAATGGCAGGACGTGCAGTTTTGAAGGGTGGATGTGTGGTTTCAAAGGGTGGAATGGGTGCAGAGTGAGTAACCAAGTGAACAGATGTGAGTTATTGATTAGCATTTATGAGAAGGTTGTTTACAATAACTGGGAGCAAGAAGGCATGGAGAACAGAACAAGAAAGTTAGGTTTGAGAGAAAAGAACAAGGAAGTTAGCAGGCTAAACCTTTGAAGAGAAACTCAGAGAAATTTATTGTATCTTATACCAGCATTTTGGGAGGCTGAGGCAGGCAGATTGCTTGAATTTCGGATTTTGAGACCAGCCTGGGCAGCATGGCAAAACCGTGTCTTTACTAAAAATACATGTCTGTAATCCCAGCTACTTGGGAGGTTGACCTGAGATAATAGCTTGAACTCAGGAGATCCAGGCTGTAAGTGAGCTATGATTGTTTCAGTGCATTCCAGCCTGGGCAACACAGTGAAATCTTGTCTCAAAAAAAATGAAAAATAATAAGTGGAAGCCTATCAGAACACAGGGAGAAGACATTATCATTTCTCTGATGCTACAAGAGATGCCTTTCCTTTCTTCTTAATACTACATCATGTTTTTTTCTGGTTGGTGTTCCTACTCTGCTATTTATTTCCACATCCGACATCATAAATCCTTCAAAGGAGAGGTCTTATCCCCCAAGTTTACATGTCCTTCTAGTTCTCTCACCACCACTGCAAGCAGTTACAAGTAACTGCTTGTAACCCTATATCCTGATTCTAAATACTTGAAAATTAAAATCTTATTGATCCAGCCCATGTCAGATGGTCATGAATATGAACATCAGGAGTGGGGAGAAACAGTTTCATAGGTAATGTGTTGTTTTCAGGGCTATTAAAAATATGTGTTACTATGAGAGCTATAAAAACTGTTTCAGTGGATTTTTCAGCAAACCTTGCAATCCAGGAGAGAATGGGATGACATAGTCAAAGTACCAAAAGAAAAAAAAAAGGCCATCAACTAAGAATGATTTATCCACAAAGCTGTCATTCAGAAAAGGAGAAATAAACACTTTTCCAGAAAAACAAAAGCTGAGGGATTTCATCACAACTAGACCTGCCTCAGAAGAAAGACTAAAATGGAAACTAAAGTTGAAGTACTTCAAGTGGAAATTAAAGGATGCTAATTAGCAACATGAAAATATGACACTATAAAACTCCCTGGTAAAGGGAAGTATAGAGTTAAATTCAGAATGCTGTGACACTGTAATGTAATGGTGGTACATAAAATCATTTTTAACTCTAAGAGTTAAGAATATTAAAAAAAAAAAAAAACTACAGCTACAGCAATTTGTTAATTGATGCACAATATAAAAAGATACAAATTTTGACATCAGTAACAAAATGTGGGAGAGGATAGAGGAGTTAAAGTGGAGAACTTCTGTATAAGATCAAAGTTAGGTTGTTATCAGCATAAAAACTTAGAATGTATCTCCAAACTAGTTGCATTGTATACAGTTTGTACAGCTTGACATGACAATCATACTTCAATAACATAGTTATTTTTAAAATAAGTTATGCTCTTTAAGGTCATATAATAAATAAACATTTTTAAAAATAAGCCGTATTGTGTATATTTAACATATATACCATGATGTTATGAGATACATACAGATTGTTAAAAAGTTACTAAAGTGAAGTAAATTAACATATTCATCATCTCACATATTTGCCCCTTTTTTTTGTTTTTATGACAATGGTGTCTAAAATATACTAATTTAGCTTGAATACCAAATACAGTACAATTTTATTACCTATAATCCTTATATTGTACGTTAGAGTTCTAAACTTGTCTCTCCTACGTATCTGCTACTTTGTATTCTCTTACCTGCATCTCCCCATTTGTTCTCCAGCCCTACCCCATCGCCTTGATAACCACGGTTTTATTTTCTATCTCTGTATATGTGATTTTTTTTTTTTTTTTTTTTTTTTTTTTAGTTTCCACATATAAGTGGAATCATGCAATATTTTTCTTTCTGTGTGTGCCTTACTTCACTTAGCATAATGTCCTTCAGGTTTATTCATGTGGTGGCATATGGCAATATTTCATTTTTTTTTACAACCAAATAATATGCCATTATATATGTGTGTGTTATGTGTGTGTTATATATGTGTATATGTATGTATGCGACACTTTATCCATTTGTCTATTGATGTACACTTAGGTTGTTTTCGTATTTTGGCTACTGCAAGTAATGCTGTAATGAATATGAGAATGCAGTTATCTTTATGAGGTGGTGATTTATTTTCCCTTGAATATATGCCCAGAAGAAGGATTGCTGGGCCATATGGTAGTTCTATTTTTAATTTCTTTAGAAATTTCCATAGTGTTTTTCATAATGGCTATACTAATCTACATTCCCACCAACGGAATGCAAGAGTTTTATTTTCTCCACACTCTCAGCAATATTTGTTATCTTTCGACTTTCTGGTAATAGCTATCCTAACAGGTGTGAGGTGGTACCTCATCATGATTTTGAAATTGGTAGCATTTTATGTAATAATAACAACTGAACTAAAAAAGAAGGCAAGAAAACTATCTCATTTAGGATAGCATAAAAATAGTTAGGAATATATTGAACCAGGGAAGTGAAAGTTGTGTACACTAATAATTATAAAACATTTGTAGAAATAAGTTGAAGAAGACACAAATAAATAGGAAGATATCCTATCCTCATGGATTGGAAGAATTAATATTGTTAAAATGTCTATTTTACCAAATAAATATACAGATTCAATACAACTGCTTCCTACTGCTATGAGGAATCCCAATGGCATTCGTCATATAAGTAGCAAAATGGTCTGAAAATTCATATGGAAACATAAAAGATTCCCTAGAGACAATTCTTAGAAAAAAAATATTGGAATCACTATATCTCCTGATTTAAAATTATATTTAAAACCTATAGCAATTAAAATCTATAGTAATTAAAACAGTATCATTCTGGCAAAAAAAACAGACAAATAATCCAGTAGAGCAGAATAGAGAGCCCAGTGATAAATCCGAACACACAGTCAACTAATTTTTGACGAGGGTGCCAAGAGGGCACAATGAGGAAAGAGTAGCTTCTTCAATCACTGATATTGAGAAAATTGTATTTTCACATGGAAAAAAATAAAATCGGACCCATATCTTATTCCATACACAAAAGAACAACTCCAAATGGATAAAAGACCGAAATGTAAGACTAGAAACTATAAAACTTCTAGAAAAAAAAACATAGAAGAAACGCTCTTGGGAAGTGATTTTTTAAAATATATATCACAACAAATGCTCAGTCTACAAAAACAAAAGTTTAAAAAGGGACTACATCAAACTAAAAAACTTCTGCACAGCAATCAACAAAATGAAATGGCTGACTACGAACTGAGAAAAATATTTGCATATACCTGAAACAAACCGTACAACTCCATAGTAGAAAAACACATAGCTCAATTTTTAAAAATGAGCAAAAAACCTAAATAGACATTTCTCTAGTGAAGATATAAAAATCACCAACAGGTATAGGACAAGGCGTTCGACTCAATTTAGTCTATTTTAATGCAATGTTTTACTTATTTGGAACATTTAAAAATAATTTCTGTTAATGATTTATATGAGATGAGAATATGCATTGTTGACCAAATTCAGTGGAGGAGTCCCAGCGCATGGAGGACAATAAAGAGTGAAGCAGTGCCCACAGCTAGGAGCAGCTGTTTCAGGATGACAACCCACTGTGTGGTTTGCAGGTATCCGTGTCACCAAGAAAGACACAATTTACACAGGCACCAAATAAAACAATGCTTTACTCACATAGAGAAATACAGAGCAAGATCACCAACACTAAACATAGGTCTCCCATGGCCAGTTGGTCTTGCCCAATAGTCTATACAGGGAGATGGTCTGCACACATCTGCCCTGTGCTATAGCTGAAGAACCCTGTTTTCTCCCCACCAGAAGTAGATATAGGAGCTGGGTTGGCCAGGTTGTGTATGATGCACATGCTTTAAGCAAAACAAAGAAGTACTTATCAAGTCCACAGCAAGGAAAGATATTCCCAAACAACACAACATGCCCAGCACCGGCTGTGAGAGCTCTTTATTTCCGTGTAAAAAAATGTTCCAGGCCAAAGGAGCTCTTATTTGACCACGCAGGGGTAAGCAAGCTCACATGACTGTCTTTCCTAGCATGCATCCAATATAGAAGTTATTAATGGGTATTCTACTGAATTTTCTTATGTGTTTAAACATTGTGTGTTTCAAATATAAGTATTTTCCCTAATTTGCTGGTGAATTCTGAATGCCTGTATTGACAGTTTGTGCTACCATCTCTGTATACAAAGAAGTCTAGTTTACGCAGTCTTGGGACAAACAGGTTTAAATTAAATTAATAATCTCAGCTTCACCATGTCTAAACATATAATCATACAATATTTGCTGTGCTAATTGCTTTTTATAATCTTCTTAATCTACTCTGCTTATGTGACTCCATCCCTTTCTGATATGAGTTCACAGGGAAATGCTCTCTGGGGCTCAGGGCAAATCAGTTCCCTCATATGAAAACAAATATAATCAGATTATTATTTATCATGCCAAAATAGGACAGAAGCAGGGAAGAAAAGTATGACTAGCCAAAATCTAATTAAAATAAAATTATTCAACATGTAATATAAAAACTATTATATTAATCTTAATATAAAATTTTGTATACAAAAACAAATTTATCACTTTGCAGACTTCCCACAAGAATGTAAAGGTAGTAAAAGTGTAACAGAGTAAATTTGTTTAAAATATAATATACAACATCTACTGAAAAGTTAGTTTGTACTTAGTACTTTACAACTATTGAAAGGAAGAAGTGAGTTGTTTTTTCCCCTTCCAAGAAAATATCCAGGCTATTATATCTAAGGTCCAGATTTCCTTCGTATCCATTAAAGGTAAATAGCCTCTATTTAATCAGAGGACTGGCTTTCTGAGTTACTATATGCTTCTCAAAAGTCCTATTTTAAGTGAGCAGGTTTGAAAGTGAATAAGAACACTAAGCTTGAATGGGTATGTAGAACTCACACATACTGTTGTGTGAACCTGACACTGAAGAGATCTTGCAGTAACTGAAAATATATAGTTTTTTCATGTGATATCACCGACTAGTTACATTTGAAGAGATAGTTTAAAGCATTTAAAGTGCAATTAAAATCGTGTGACAGGTGATTATGCCTCAGTGCTCTAGTTGTTAATATAAATATGTTAGTATGGTTCTTCACAAATAGAAACAAAACAAAACTTCTGCTTGTGCCTAATTATACTACTAAACCTGTATATAGAAAGTAAATATTATTTCATTTAATTTACCTGAACAACTATTTGTAACTGTGTTTAGAAGCTGAAAAATAATTTTTTATTATATAAATCTATCTTGAAGTCCTAACCATGAGTTTTATTTTTTAATATGCAGAACTTCTGGGCTACAGATCCTTTGTAAAAGAAAGGAAATTACGTTAACCTACAAAATATATTTCTGCAAATTCTGAGAAAGAATAATAGACCAAGGAAACAACACACATGCATTAGGTATAATTTAATTATCTTAAGGTTTGTATATAGTGTTTTTCTTTCAGTATACACATAAAATAAACCCAGAAATTGACCAAAGGATTTCCTCCACAAACTTCAATTTAGCAGCCTGAAAAACTTGTATTTTTGTTGTTGTTGCTGTTTTCTGATGAAGGAGCTGTTTGGTTCCTTAGTTGTTTGTCAGAAATTGTCCAACTGGACTTTTTTAGTTAGCTCATTCAAGAAGGGACATTTCTTTACAACTAACTGCATTTTAAATAACTTCATTTAATGATTTAGGTATTTGAAAAACATAGATTAAAATGTTTAGTGTAATCAATATTAAGAAAAAAATACACCTTCAGAATTGTTAACTAATTTAAAAAAAAAAATGAATAGACATTTTACTTTCATTTCTTTGGTCATTCTGAGTTTTTGTTCTTTTTCTTGTACTTTTGCAAAAGAATTTTGAATTACCTTCTACAATAGAAAACGCCAAAAAACAAGGTATCGGCATGTCTTCTGCCGCCAGCCATAATTGTGTCTTTATGCTGTTTTCTTCCTTGAAAGACAACCTCTTCATCGTATGTGGTAATGTAATTCCCATTGAGAGGAGGGGCCAGCTGGGCTTCCTGGGTCTAGGAGGGACTCAAAATGCTGTGAAACTCACTCATTTCCTGTATTAGAACTTCGGTCCTGGATGAATAATATTGAAAACATATACTTAAAATATTCCTAACACCAGGATTTGTCCATGTGTTTTCTTCCCCAAGAAAGCTATCAACAGCGAACATTTTGCTCTAAGTTTCCCTATATCCTTCTCTCCCTCACTCACTTCCCCCTCCCTCAAAACTAGGTTAAAAAGAATGTTAACAGCCTGTTTTTCTGTGACCAGTGGACCTTACCTATATAACTCCCAATTTCAATTCCTTGTAAACATACTTTTGTAAAGTCCTGTAAATTCCTGTCTCTTTTGCCATGCCACTGTAAGGTCATAAAATAGATAAAAACCTAAGCTGCAACTCCGGTTTTCCTCAAAATCTAAGACATGTCACAAATGGTTAATTGCCTTCGTTTCTGGCTCTGGTAACATATTCCGCACGTTATTTCCCGCCTTAAAGAGTTTAAAGGGCAATCGCATAATCTAACTCTGACTACCCTTTCAGGACCCCTTCCACGCTGTGGACGCTGTGTACTTTCACTCTGCTCAATAAAGCCTACAGCTTTTTCTCTCTCTCCATC